>NC_074685.1:31348659-31373659 GCF_029448725.1 Salvelinus fontinalis
GCTCAATCTCTCTCTCTCTCTGGCTCAATATCTCTCTCTCTCTGGCTCAATATCTCTCTCTCTCTGGCTCAATATCTCTCTCTCTCTGGCTCAATATCTCTCTCTCTGGCTCTCTCTCTCAATTCAACTTGCTTTATTGGCATGACGCAACAGTGTACATATTTCCAAAGCTTACTTTGGATATTTACATTATTAGGATACTAAGAATAAAAATTGTCAACGGGATAACAGTAACAACAATAACCAAGGATCAAAAGAACCATACATTGAACAATAACAATAAACATACAGTAGAGGACATGTGCAGGTTGATTGGTCTGTCAGACACTGTCCTTCATCTTATGGCAGGCAGCAATGTAGTGCGCTGCCAAACCACAGCTCTCTGTGTCCTCCCCTAACAGGACGGGTAGCCTATTCTCATCAGAGAGGTCTTTGAAACCTTGGGGAAATGACACTCTAATTGTTTTCTATTTTTTACATTTTGTCAGGAAATGCAACTCCGTCTCAGGTTCTGCTGTGGTGCAGTGGTTGCACAGCCTTTCCTCTACAGGGAGCCAGGTTTTCCTGTGTCTACCCTTCTCAATGACAAGGCTGTGCTCATTGAGCCTGTACTTTGTCAAGGTTTTTCTAAGGTTTTGTTCAGTAACCATGGTCAAATAGTTAGCCACGGTGTACTGTCGATTTAGGGCCAGACAGCACTCCATTTTGCTTTGTGCTTATGTTTCCCAATAAGCAATGTAGTTTTGTTTTGATTGTGTTGTAATTTGTTTTATTCTGATTGATTGGATGTTCTGGTCCTGAGGCTTCAGTGTGTTATTAGAACAGGTTAGAACAACTCGCTCTCTCGCTCTCTCACTCTCTCCCTCTCTCTCTCTCTCTCACTCTCAGTCGCTGTAATCTCTAACGAAGGCCTTTGAATTCACCACAACGTTGTTAGGTTTTGGAATGGATGGGTAGGGAGAGGTGCTACTTGACAGAGGAAGGATAATGCACAGTGGCCCTGTTCAGGAGCCCTGCTCTTATTGCAGATAACTAGACGTTTCCCCTCCCTTAGCCACGTTGTGACATGCCAACCATTGCCCAATTTAGTTAAGTAAGGCATCCTGAAAGGTACGCCTATCTGAGACAGAAACAACTTCATCTCAAATCTACCAGGCCACTTAAAAGATACACCCTCTTAAGATTCTAACAACTACTATTAATACATGTTATATTCAAATAAGCCTCCAGGAATGTGGTTCATGTTGTTAGCCATAACACATTAGGAAGCATCGCTAACACAGGGTGAGGAAGTAGCTCTGAGACTAAACTTCTCCTCAGATCAGGCCAATTGATTTGGCTAATCTTCCCTGCAGGAAGTGCACTCCAAGGATTTCCTCTGACCGAATAGGTGGGTAAAAAAGGGACACAATGAGGCCGGAAACCATTTTGTTGTTGTAAGAGTTATACGGCTTATTGGCTTGTCGTGTTGCTGCGGCAGAGCCAGCTCTATACGTTAAGATCAGCAGTAAGGAGCGGAGCTGGAGTTGCCATCTGTTAGGGAGGAGTAGAGACCTGGTTAAGAAGTGAGGTCCCAGTGTAGCTGACATTATGGGGCCACAGCTTTAGGCTCTGCTGCTTACAGTAGCTCCAGTGACACAACTAAGTTCTCCATGTTCAGGGTTTACTTGGTGAGTGCCTGTAAACCAGCTAAGGTTACTTACTTTACTTCATTAATTTGAAGACACAATACCAGTAATTCACTGTAGCTTTTAGCCATAACCTTTAACCCTTACCTCAGCAGCAGGGATCCCTTCTGGTGGGCGGCACTGAAGAAGAACTTCCTGTTCTAGAGACACTTCCTTTCCCAGAGGCTCCTGGTCAAACGTCTTCCTGAGATCTGGAGGAAAAAAATGGCAACAAACTATAAATAAACATTATCGTAACATTATCGTAATAAACGTAACATATCCCTCATGTTCTACACATGATGTATGTAATAATGAGGCTGGGGGGATGCTGAATTATATCACTGATGTCTTTTGATTAAAAAAAGACTAAGAAGGTTGTAGACTGTCGTTCTCAGTGCGCAGCTAGCAAATACAGTACTGCATAGGGCTAATTGAGCGGTCTCTGTGAGAAATAAAGCTTGACTTTCTCTCTTTCTGTCCTCTCATTGCACAGAGAGCCTGAAGAATCGGAGGTGGATGGCAGAGAGCTGCTGAGAAAGGGATCACTCTCCCTCCTCTAATAAAAAGCCACTAGTTCTCCAGTGTGTGAGCCTGATGGAGTAGGGCAGGACCGGGACCGGGGGGGGCGTCATGCAACACTGGAACCCAAAGCTCATTAGATATATATCACCACCTGCTGGGATACGGTCTGGCAGAGGAGCTGCAGAAATAATATGGTGACGAGAAGGGAGAGAGAGCGAGAGAGAGAGGGAGGGAGGGAGGGGAGGGAGGGAGGGGAGGGAGGGAGGGAGAGAGAGAGAGAGGGGGGGCAGCGAGGGGGAGAAAGAGAGGGCTAGGGGAGAGAGATTTGGAGAAAGAGAGAGGGAGAGAGAGAGAGAGGAGAGAGACATAGAGAGAGAGGGAGAGACAGAGAGGGGGAGAGAGAGAGGGCTTGAGGGGAGAGAGATTTGGAGAGAGAGAAAGGGGGAGAGAGAGAGACTGGGCATGAGGGAGATTGTGTAAGAGGAGGACAGAGGGAAGGGAGCACTACAATTGCTAGAGAACAGACTCAGTGGAGTATTAAGTACACACTCGTACACCCAAACTCCACAGCCTGCAATGTCCCTGTTCTGCTTATCATTTTAACTCTCTAACACAGGAGCCCATTTAATCAAACCCAGTAACCACATTTAATGAATAGTCTAGAATAACATTATTCCTGTAGCAAAAAAAACATGCTTCAGTTAATGTTGAAGAGTTTATTTTTCTTTAAATCTGTAAATATTTTGTCTAGTACTGTGTGTGAATTTAAATGTACAGGCAGCTCGGTGAGACATTATTTTTGACACACACAACTTTTAGCCCATAGTGTCAAAGAGCACACACACTCACGCACGCACACACACACACTCACGCACACACACACACACAAGTAACTCCCTGCCAGTGTGTAATCCCTGAGAATGGGCTGGAGGAGTTCACATGAAGCCAACTCTGACTATCACTGTTAAACCAAGCATGGACCAGCCCTGCTTACAAAGCAAAGGAAGCCCAGAGCTGAAAGGTAAGCCAAGCTGGAAATCCCATATGCTCTAAAAGTACACTGTGTCTCTAGAAGTCAAGAGTTTCCATGAGCTTTCCTATGGAGTTTCAACCCCTCAGCTGCCCTCAGGGCAAAACCAAGAGAGAAGAAAAGCATAGTTCTGTATTGTGAATGGAGTTATACATCAAACTCTCTTTATGTCAGTTTGTGAATAGTGTAAATTAAATGGTATTCAGGTATTTCTGCTGTAGGGCCAGATGAGCATACCATCAGTGTGACGTGGTAAGGTTGAACCCAGGTGCAGAGAAGAGACCAGACAAGGAATTAGTGGTTAAGGATACACATAATACTTTACTGAGAAACAGTAGCCGCAGGATCACAGTATACTTGAAAAAAAAAAAAACACTTAGCCTGAAAAACTCACTCGGGAAACGAATGCACACTGTAAACAATTCAAGCTTCAATCCTCATTCCGCTGTGAAAGGACCGCCCCTGCTCCGGTGTACGAGGCATCCTCCTCCACCACAAAGACACGAGTTGGATCAGGGTTAACAAGGATGGGTCCAGAGGTGAAATGTCCCTTGACCTCCATGAATTCCCTGTCAGCCTCGGGGGTCCAGGAAAAATGGGACTTGCGGGTAAGGACTGTGAGAGGCGCTGCCCCTGCACCGTAGTTGCGTATAAAATGGCTGTAAAAATTGACAAACGGGGCCCGTTGGCGACCGCCTCAATCTTTACGGGGTCCATATGGATGCCTGTAGTAGAGATAATGTGACCCAGGAAGGAAACCTGGGATACGTGGAACTCACACTTCTCTATCTTGACGTATAGTTGACTCTGCAGGAGGTGTCTCAGGACTTGGCGGACGTGCAGTATGTGTTCCGGAAGGGTCTTGGAGAAGATCAATATGTCATTGAGCAAAACAAAGATGAATTCAACATATCCCTCAGGGTGTCACTGACCAATGCTTGAAA
This sequence comes from Salvelinus fontinalis, assembly GCF_029448725.1. Taxonomy (NCBI): domain Eukaryota; kingdom Metazoa; phylum Chordata; class Actinopteri; order Salmoniformes; family Salmonidae; genus Salvelinus; species Salvelinus fontinalis. The sequence goes on from NC_074685.1 coordinate 31,352,826, forward strand.
GACTTCCGGTGAGTTCGATAAGGGCATGACCAAATACTCATAGTGGCCACTAGGGGTATTAAAGGCAATCTTCCACTCATCTCCCTCCCTGATTCTCACCAGATTGTAAGTGTTGCAGAGGTCCAGTTTGGTGAAGAATTGGGCCACTTGGACCAACTCCAATGCGGATGACATCAAGGTAGGGGGTAACGATTCTGGATCGTAATCTGGTTCAGCCCTCTGTAATCGATGCAGGGACGCAGGCCTCCATCCTTCTTACCTACGAAGAAGAAGCCTGCATCAGCAGGGGATGTAGAGGGATGAATGAAACCTGCCTCCAGCGACTCCCGGATGTAATTGTCCATGACTGCTGCTTCAGGGGTTTGAGAGGGAGTACAGACAACCCCGGGGAGGTGTGGTGCCGGGTAGGAGTTTTATGGCACAGTCGTAAGCACGATGAGCGGGAAGGGTGGCGGCCTGCCTCTTACTGAAGGCCTCACAGAGGTCGAAGTATTAGGTAGGGAGAGCGGAAAAGTCTTGGTCTTCAAGGGATGCAGGAGGACACGACGAGGCTCTTGGTTGAGGTCTTAGACATTTAGTCTGGCAGTCCTTACCCCAGTCTAGTAGGTGTCCCATGGACCAGGAGAATAGTGGGTTTTGTAGCACTAGCCAGGGGTACCCTAGGATAAGGGGGTTCTCGGGAGCAATGATCAACAGACAATTAAGAGTCAGTAGAATGCAGTAGAATGGGCTTGGTCTGATATTCCACCTGACCGGAGCCAATGGGCGTCCATTGAGGGCTTGAATCTGCAGCGGGATGGTAAATTTCACGCAGGGGATCTGTAACTCTCTGGTGAAGTCTTGATCAATGAAATAATCTGTGGCCCCAGTCCACAAAGGCTTGAATCTGGTGCTGACGATTGTCCCAGTGGAGGATTGTGGGTAGTAACAGACAGTGACTGGGTATCCCGGAGGTAACTACACAGCTCATCAGGGCCTCCCCCTGTACTGGCGAGCTCTGGCATTTCCAGTCAGCTCTGGGCAGGTAGCACGGAGATGGCCGAGACCTCCGTAGTAGAGGCAGCAGTCTTCACTCCTGTGGGCTCAGATGTGTGCGATCCAGCTGCATGGGATACTCCATGCTGGGCTTGGTGGGCTTAGGAAACCAGAATGCTGGAGTCGTGTCAAAAGGGCGCCGTCTCACCCGTTCCCGGATGCGGTTGTCAATACTAATTATTATCAGGGACTCGAGGTCCTCTCCCAGTTCCCGAGTGGCCGGTTAATCTTTGGTGTTAGACAGACCCTGGTGGAAAGCGGTAACCAGTGCCTCTGTATTCCACCCACTCTCGGCGGCGAGGTTGTGGAACTCAATGGCGAAGTCAGTCACTGGTCTGGCCCCTTGGCCGGGTGATTGAAGAAGTGAAGGCTACTATGGATCTGCAAGATGGTGGCTGCTGTTCCCACACCGCTGTTGCCCACGCCAGGGCCTTGCCCGAGAGTAGAGAGATGATGTAGGTGATCCTGGCCCGATCGGTTTGGAATGAGGACTGTAGCTCGAACACCAGAGAGCACTGAGTGAGGAACCTCTTGCATCCTCCAGGGTGGCTGTCATACCGCTCGGGGGCTGGGATCTCAGGTTCCTGGAGGAACCACACCAACGTCTGTAGCACTGGGCGATGAGACCTGGGCATTGGCTCCTCTTGGGTTGGGGGTGTGCCGTGGTTGGAGGGACTTGGCAGGTGCCCGAAGGGTCCCAGATATTTGGGAGAGCTGTACTTGCTGCCATCCTAACAGTGCTCCTTGGTGGGCTACCACATTCCGGGTCTGGGTGATCTCTGCTGGGTCCATGTTGTGGCAAAAGCTTGCTGTGACGTGGTAAGGTTGGACCCAGGTGCAGAGAAGAGACCAGACGAGGAATCAGTGGTTAAGGATAAACATAATACTTTACTGAGAAACGGTAGCCGCAGGATCACAGTACACTTGAAAAAAATAACAAACACTAAGTCTCGAAAACTCACCCAGGTAACGAATGCACACGGTAAACAATTTAAGCTTCTCCAAAGGACCATAGAAAACACATCTCTTTTAACAAGGACATCTAGGAGCGGCTCCAGCCGCGGAGCCATGACGACCACCACGTAGTTGTTTGAAGTCTCTAACAATACCAGGATCCAGGATGTCCCGGGCAGGCCCGCTCCTCGGGACCGTAGCCCTCCCAGTCCACCAGGTACGGTAGGGTCCCTCGAACCTGACGAGATGCCGCACCGTGTCTCTAGAGCTGTCTCTGCCACCCTCTGGTGCCAGGAGGAACCATGACAATCAGTGAGCTAGTGGTGGACAGACATAGTGGGTACTGGAAATAACAAGGACTGTAAATTGACAGATTTACAACAGAATATTACCCTTCAGAAAGTCATAGACAGAGAGTCAAGGATAGTCGATGTGGTCGTGATGTCGTGAGAGAGAGCTATACTAATTTCTTTGGGTCAGAACTACTCTAAGCACCTCTCAGTATCCAAGGAAACCACCCGTTGGGGTAGTTAAGGGTTCCACCAACTTTTGTAGACAGATTCTGGAAGGACATAACATAGGGCTGTTACAGACATCTTGTGCGAATGTAAATTGACTATTTATGGTTTTAGATGGCTTTAGCATTTTGTTTTTTGGATTCTGAAAGAAAGGAGATCTGCTGACACGCAGATATAAAAAATGTGAGCATCGACAGATGGATAGTGAAACGTCTTTTATGGAAGTACCACAAAATGTTCCTCCCAGCTGGTTCAGAAATGGTCTCCTCATCACCATTGTAATTTGAGCAAACTAGAAACCACAAAGCGGAAAAGAGTGCATTTGATGCCTACATCCACACTATGTGACTGCTCCCCACTGGCATGTTTGAAACGGCTGCTGACACTGAGAGAGAAGGAAGGAGGGAGAGAGGGAGAGAGAGAGAGAAAGAGAGAGAGGGAGTGCATTGGTTTGAGTGCTATCAAACCAATGCTATTAAAGAGCTGTGATGTTGTGCAGCAGGCTGGCAGGCCGGCATACCTTCAGCCTGAAGGAGAGAGGAATGCCAAGAGAAGACTCACTCAGAAAGCCTCTGAAATGCCAATACTATAGTACAGCCATTGGCAGAGTTTGAATACAGAACTATGTAGACAATGGGGACTATTTTAAGGTGGCTGAGCATTTAACAACTCTCCAGTCATTCTCCATGTTGTAAGGGAGACATTTCCGGGAACTATTACAGAAGAAGTCTCAATTCCATGACATAAATATAACTCTCTGAGTCACTCAGTAGCTAGCCTGCTCTGGGATTTAAGGATATAAATGTTAATTATCTCTCTAGTCCGTACATAGTCTGTCCACCCATTTGATATCGAGTCCAAATGCCTCTTCCCAAAGCTGGACTTCAGCTGGTTTCAGTTAGAGGACTATCAAAAGAGAGAGAAGTACAACTGGAATTGAAACATTGTATTGATCATCTCACCGCTCCACATCCCCTGCTGGAAGAGAAGAACTTAACTCTGAGATGTTCTCATAATAAAATACATTACCACCAGACTTTAGCCAAAACGCTGCTGTACACCATAACAGCCGTATCGGCACCAGGGACCAAATAGCCCTGAAATACAAATACTAGGAGAATTGAAGTTCCATTTGAACCTCATGTCTGTCTTTAGGAGCATATACTGCATTTCAGTGTCATAAAATGCTGAAATGGAAAGTTTGCATTGAAAGCAATTTCCGTAAAGATCAAGTATGAAATTAAAAGATTGGATAGTGCATATAAGATTGAGGGAAACGTATTCAGATGTACAGTAGCTTTGGGGAATTTCGGCAGTATGCTGTTTTTTATCAGAGCGAGAGAGAAGTGTGTGTGAGAGACAGAAATGGAGAAACAGAGAGTGAAATGAGTAGCTCCTGAGTGATATTTTTGAACCGTGTCTCCTTCCTCTCTGTTCTCCTCCTCCTCCTCTCCCAGGCTCAGGCGATGTGGAGCTGGTTGAGCAGCAGGGTATAAGGCTGAGTAGACATTCCTGTGGGAGTCGCACCAGTCCCTGTTACACCACAGAAATACCTCTGCCTCCCCAGGCCTCCCTACAGGCCCCAGCTACCACCACATTTGACTGCCATTACGCTAAGTGCATGGTGTTTGGCTTCTTGGCATGCGAAATTACAGAAGTCTCACAGTTATGGGTTATTTCAACGCATTCTCTCCCTCACTTAATAAACCTATAAACCCTGATGCAGATGTAAACTAGAGGACTGGCGACCGGAGAGAATTACCAAGGTGAAACTTAATTAGATGAATGTGAGCTTTACTAGTTTGGTGAAAAATAACAACGCCACAAACACATACAATTTCAGCTTCTAGGTTCAGTATAACGGGTTTAATTACCTAGGTCAATTGAAGGACATTTTTTGTTGGTTTTTCTGAGAAGTCACTCATTTAATTTGCTTGTGTACCCATTTCAGCGTCTCTATGGTGTTCAATGACGGTATTGAAATACCTCAAGAATGGTGGCAAGTCATTCTGAGGTCACAACAAGTAAAGAACGTCACAGTAAAGTTGCATAGGAAAAAAAGAACTATAGGCATCCCCTGACCTGTAGGTCAGGTCACAGGTATCTAGAGTAACCATGGAGAGGAAAGTGGAGTCAGGTAAATCACTGGCCAATGAGAGTCCATGTCATCTTAGCAGAAGGGAAACATGGGCTGCAATAAATCACAATAACACACACCCAAACAGTCACGAACGTACCACAAATCACAGTGGGGGGAAAAGAACGCTCCGGGTCCACAGTGCACAGCCTTCAAGACGCCACCCGCAACACAGTGTTAACATTGATCACTGTACACCACCACCACCACCCAACAACCACCTGAATGTATCAGCCCTGAGTGTTACTTAGCCCCTGATTAAACAATCTGTTTGTGGGAGGGGAGGGAGGGGGAAAGGGGGGTAACTAGTCCAGTGTGTTCATTAGTCTCCAGAGGGACTGTGGCTATCTATGAGGTCTGCCAGGAAGCCCAGGAGAGAGAGGAGCTACAGTAATCCATTCAGGGCAATCTAATAGCGGGGCAAGAGGGATCCATTCTGATAGCAGAGGAAGAAGGATCCATTCTGATTTGAGGGAAAGGTTAGCCCTGGCAGGCTGCTGATCATGGCTGATTATGTGGAGGTGGAGGCATTGGCAGACTTACCATTAGGCAGAAGAGGCAATTGCCTCAGGCCTCACATCATCAAGGGAACTCATGAGCTGGGCATTAATGAAATTGCTCCATTCGAGGTAAAATAAATAAATGAATACAAAAAAATCCCCATCAAAATCTGTCTGTTTAACTTCTTCTGGCTGCAAGCCCGAAGCCGGGCACAATATGACAACAGCCAGTTCAAATGCAGGGCGCGAAATTCAAAATATATTTTTTAGAAATATTTAACTTTCACACATTAACAAGTCCAATACAGCATTTGAAAGATACACATCTTGTGAATCCAGCCAACATGTCCGATTTTTTAAATGTTTTACAGCAAAAACACCACGTATATTTATGTTAGCTCACCACCAAATACAAAAAAGGACAGACATTTTTCACAGCACAGGTAGCATGCACAAAACCAACCTAACTAACCAAGAACCAACCAAACTAACCAAGAAACAACTTCATCAGATGACAGTCTTATAACATGTTATTCAATAAATCTGTTTTGTTCGAAAAATGTGCATTTTGAGCTATAAATCAGTTTTACATTGCAGCTACCATCACAGCTACTGTCAGAAATGGCACCGAAGCAGCCAGAGTAATTACAGACACCAACGTCAAATACCTAAATACTCATCATAAAACATTTCTGAAAAATACATGGTGTACAGCAAATGAAAGACAGGCATCTTGTGATTCCAGCCAATATTTCCGATTTCTTAAGTGTTTTACAGCGAAAACACAATATAGCATTATATTAGCTTACCACAATAGCCAGAAACACAAGCCATTCCCCAGCAGCAAAAGTTAGCGATCGTAACAAACCAGCAAAAGATATATAATTTTTGACTAACCTTGATAAGCTTCATCAGATGACAGTCCTATAACATCAGGTTATACATACACTTATGTTTTGTTCGAAAATGTGCATATTAGAGCTGAAATCAGTGGTTATACATTGTGCTAACGTAGCATCTTTTTCCCACAACGTCTGGATATTTTTCTGACACTCACATATTCTGACCAAATAACTATTCATAAACATAACTAAAAAATACATGTTGTATAGGAAATGATAGATACACTAGTTCTTCATGCAATCTCCGTGTTAGAATTCTAAAAAATAACTTCATTACGATATGCAGTTGACGTTATGGCGAGAGCATGCCCAAAACCTGGCCGCAAACTACTAATTCACATGTACGACAGATATATGAAATAACATCATAAAATGGGTCCTACTTTTGCTGATCTTCCATCAGAATGTTGTACAAGGGGTCCTTTGTCCAGAACAATCGTTGTTTGGATTTAGAATGTCCTCTTCTCCAGTCAATTAGCATGGAAAGCTAGCAAAGTGGCGCGAAGCTCTCCATCCTGAACATACGCAGACAAAGCAACACGCCTAACGTCCCGAAAAAAATTCAATAATCTAATAAAACTATATTGAAAAAAACATACTTTACCATGATATTGTCACATGTATCAAATAAAATCAAAGCCGGAGATATTAGTCGTCTATAACGACAGCTGTACAGAAGGCAAAACCAGGTCCCTTCATGCGCTCTCCAGAAAACAGGAAACTGGTGACACGTCATACAAAGAGCTTTTATTCGACCCCAGATCAAGTTATACACTCCATTTCTTCTCTCACTGCCTATCGACATCTAGTGGAAGACGTATGAAGTGCATGTATACTGATATATATCAAGGAAATTTATAGGCAGGCCCTAGAACAGAGCATCGATTTCAGATTTTCCACTTCCTGTCAGGAAGTTTGCTGCAAAATGAGTTCTGTTTTACTCACAGATATAATTCAAACGGTTTTAGAAACTAGAGAGTGTTTTCTATCCAATAGTAATAATAATATGCATATTGTACGAGCAAGAATTGAGTACGTGGCCGTTTGAAATGGGCACCTTTTATCCGGCTACTCAATACTGCCCCTGCAGCCCAAACAGGTTAAGCTAGAGATATCTGGTTGCATGGGCTCAATCCACTGCATCTGCAGATGGCAGAGCTACAGTACAGTGAGTGTTTGTCAGACCGTCTCGAAAATGGTTCTTCTCACGAAAACGTCTGTAGTGTCCAAACGGTTTGGCCTACAAAATGAATATGACCCCTCTAAGGAAGTATGAGACTCTCACGAACACATTGGTGTTTTCCATTTTTCTCTACAGGACTCGTCTGAAAGTAACCCGGTACCGGCCCCAAAAATATATAGAAGTGAATAGGGAATTTGCACATAAAAGGTATACAGGTAATTCCATGGTAAAAAATATTTTAGGTATTTTTCTGTTTTTCAATATAAGTAGGTGCACTGTTGCACATACGACACTACTCTAGTGAGCACTATTGGAGCTGCGCCCAAAAAAGGCATTTGATTAGTTTGACGTGTAGCGAGGTGTCACTGATTTACCTATTTAGCTATTTCTCTGCTGTGAACTTCCCCAGGCTTACCTGTATTAGGGAAGCCTGGTTGTCGAAGAGGCTAGCTTAGTAGAAACTCAGACTGGCCTCTGCCTGGGGCCTCCAAATCACTAAGCCCACCCCTGGGTGGAGCTGAAAGTGGAAGTAGAGGTGGAGGTGGAACAGCTAATGATGTGGAGGTGGAGGTAGAGGTAGAGGTGGAGCAGCTGGGGAACTCTGTGGAGAGACTGCAGGAGACTACTCCATCAGTCAGTGGCTGGCCTGGCCTGGCATACCAACACAGGTAGCCTACGGCTAAAGTAAGGTGGAAGACAGAGCTGGTAAGATGAGAGCAACTGAATGGGCCTTGGTGAAGCTATGTGCAATGGGCCCAGGCTTGTGACTTTAGTAGGACTGTATAGGTAGTATTAACTGATGAGTAGTAACAGAGGTACGAGCTCAGTTCTTTCTCAGAGAATTAGTTGTGTGTTATTCGGACAGGGTCCCAGAACGGCTTTAGTTGCGGGCCCTCGGACACCCGTCACAATGGACATCGCAGCACTAAGTGTCCCCAACCTGGATTCAGGTGTAATCGTAACAGAGTAAATGTAAATCTGGCTCCCTACATTTAGTATGATATATTAAATTTAGTATAGTATGTATTAATTTGTGTATGTCCATCGCCCATTTCGTTATGAATTACAATTCACATGATATGTTATGAATTGCAATTCGTACAGTATGTTACGTATTTGCAATATGTATCATAAGTTGCAAATTTTAATTTGTTGTTATTACCGTTAGCTAGGTGGCTAACGTTGGCTAGGCTAGGGGTTACGGTTAGGGTTGAAGATTTAGGTTAAAGGGTTAACATTTTATGGATGCAATCCCGCTACCGGGATGATATGACAACAGCCAGTGATAGTGCAAGGCGCCATATTCAAACAACAGAAATCTCATAATTAAAATTCCTCAGACATTCATGTGTCTTATATCATTTTAAAGATAATCTTGTTGTTAATCCCACCAAAGTGTCCGATTTCAAATATGTTTTTCAGCGAAAGCACTACAAACGATTATGTTAGGTCACCACCAAACCACAATAAGCACAGCCATTTTTCCAGCGAAAGATAGCTTTCACAAAAACCAGAAATAGAGATAAAATTAATCACTAACCTTTCATTGTCTTCATCAGATGACACTCATAGGACTTCATGTTACACAATACATGCATGTTTTGTTTGATTAAGTTCATATTTATATCAAAAAATCTAAGTTTACATTGGCGCGTTAGATTCACTAGTTGCAAAAACATCAAGTGATTTTGCATAGCCACATCGTTTCAACAGAAATACTCATCATACATGTAGATGATAATACAAGTTATACACATGGAATTATAGATATACCTCTCCTTAATGCAACCGCTGTGTCAGATTTCAAAAATACTTTACGGAAAAATAAACCATGCAATAATTTGAGACGGAGCTCAGAACAATAGCCAAATTACCGCCATGTTGGACTCAACAGAAACCAGAAAATACATAATAAATGTTTCCTTACCTTTGATGAACTTCATCAGAATGCAGTCCTAGGAATCCCAGGTCCACAATAAATGTTTGATTTGTTCGATAATGTCCGTTATTTTGTCCAATTAGCTACTTTGGAATTGTTTACCAAACGCCCTAACCAAAGTCACAAAGCGCGACCACTATAACATGACGAAATGTCCAAACGTTCCGTTACAGTCAGTAGAAACATGTCAAACGATGTACTGAATCAATCTTTAGAATGTTGTTAACATACATCTTGAATAACGTTCCAACCGGAGAATTACATTGACTTCAGTTGACCGATGGAACGGAGCTCCCTCTCACGTGAACGCGCCTCTTCAATGCGTGATCACCTCGTGGCAGTGGTGACTAAATCCTGTCTCCTTCGGCCCCCCTTCACATTAGAGTCATCAGACAAAGTTCTATTGACATCTACCGCCATAGGAAGTGAAAACTCATCAATATCTCGCTGTAATTTCAATGAGAGCTTGGTTGAAAATCTGGCACGCCCAGAAAAATTACAAACAGGAAGTGGAACTTCTCAGGTTTTTGCCTGCCATATGAGTTTTGTTATACTCACAGACATAATTCAAACAGTTTTAGAAACTTCAGAGTGTTTTCTATCCAATACTAATAATAATATGCATATATTAGCAACTATGACATAGGAGCAGGCCGTTTACTCTGGGCACCTCTGTGCACATTTCATCCAAGCTACTCAATACTGCCCCTGCCATAAGAAGTTAAGGTTAGGGTTAGGGGAAAGGTTAGTAACATGCTAAGTAGTTGTAAAGTAGCTCAAAAGAAGTAAGTAGTTGCAAAGTTGCTAGTTAGCTAAAATTCTAAAGGTGTCCGTGATGAAATTCGAACACGCAACATTTGGGTTGATAGAAATTCGCATTATACGCCTACCCATCCACCCCGACCTTCCCTCTTCCGTTTTCCTTAAGTAACCTTCTGTCTTATGAAACCATACCCAATGTAACATATACTAATTTGAGTGTTGTGGATTTACATTTACTATGTTACGTCTAGTCTATGAGACCAGGTTGGTGTACGAGAGACCTCTGTCACTCTATTAAGGAAAAAGAAAGACTGGACACAACATAGACTGAAGTCAGAAATGCATATGGTTCTGAAGATTAGAGACCTGTGGCTCAGAGAAGATAATGCGGGAAAAAGATGTGTAAAAAGTAAAGTGATCACTCAACAACCGAAAGACATACAACTACTCAGTTCTCTCTCTCCCTTAGAGTTTCCACTTCCCTTCATGTTTTGATTGCCACGTCCTCCGGGTGAAATTAAAATGATTTAAGCACGAGTGAAGAAATAAGCGTGTTGTTGCTGGAAAACATGTTTATATTTGGTATACTTGCCAGTCAAATTACTAACATAAGAAAAGTGACTCTGAGGACCACCAACAAATAAACGGAAACGTTGGCAGAAACATGTATTTTATCCTTTCTACTTTGTGTATACAACCCTCCCTGTCTCTGTTTCTCTCAATTTATACAGAATGTGACTAGAGTTTATGGGTTGTTTTAAGGGCCATTAGTTGTGAGAGCCCTTTCTTGACTGCCTGTCAAACTGTTTATTTTGTACATACATGAGAATGTATCGGAACTCTCAGTGACTGGTGGCTTCTTTGACTGTCAGGACAAGGGATGGGGACAGGAATGGGTCCCAGTATGGGGACAGAGTTGAGGGTTTACAAAGGGGATATGGGTGAAGGGTTGAAGGGTACTTACAGGCGATGCGGACGTGGGCCTTGCGGCTCTTGGTGGTCCCTGCAGAGCTCCAGGCTACACACTGACACCAGAAGTCCTCTGGCCCAAACAGCTCCTCCACCTGCTGCCTTGTGATCTCAATACTGGCTTCTCGCACCACCAAGCCTGTGGAGGGGTGAGAGGGGGAGAGGGAGAGAGAGTCAGTACACCGGATCTACAGTATGCAGAGGCAGATTCAACACTAGCCTTGGGTAGAGAGAGGGGACATTCAGAACACGGAGCCAAAGCCATTTGAGGGAAATGATAGCTTAATCAAGTGAAATGAATGTTGTCCTCCCTGAGCATGGGCCTTAGGGAGAGGGGAGTGTGCCAGCAGCACAATCTAAAGCTTCATTAAGAGGTTGTCAATGCTAACCTTTCACACCTGGGAAAGGAAAAGAGAGGAAAGAAGAGGAAGACACTAATACCAGATCAAAACAGATACAGATGTACCAATTCAAAAGGCCACACAACACCGCTCTTCCATTTAATATTAATACAGTTAAATGATCCATTGCATCGCATCTCAAAATCAGTCCACTGTCAAGACGGCTGCTTCTGGCGGCTGTTTGGCAATGGGTCTCCCTGTGTGCTCTTTGCTGTGGGAGTTAGCCTGGCCCATATTGTGGTGAGGTGCAGTGGGATTGAGTTGTTGAGGTCCGGGGCTGTGCATGGGCCTGTGGGGGGAGGAAGCCTAGCAGTCTGATCAGCGTCATGGCTAACACAATCCTGTTTGCTAACTCCTCTGATTACTGCTCATCTGGGTGCCAGGGCCCAAACAAACAAATCAGCCCTGAAACAAACCCCTCTACCCACAGCACAGCTGCCCCTTCAGCTCAGATTACTGGGATAATGCTGTGTGTACTGTGTGTGTGTGTGTGTGTGTGTGTGTGTGTGTGTGTGTGTGTGTGTGTGTGTGTGTGTGTGTGTGTGTGTGTGTGTGTGTGTGTGTGTGTGTGTGTGTGTGTGTGTGTGTGTGTGTGTGTACGCGCCTGCGTGTGTGTATAGCTGGAAGTGCCAGGCTGCTTGGCACTGTGTATTCATGGATGATTCTTTGGTTTCTCAGCCCCTCATCCTTTTATCTTCTAATGTATTACTGAGAGGATTAGACAGTATGGAGGTGGAGGATCTGACAGTTCTCTGACAGGAGAAAGTTAGCAGCACAAACATTCAATACACACAGCAATCTATCTATAGACAGATAGAGAGGAGTCCTATGGCAACAGCCATGTACCATAAATAACAAACAATGCAGTTGACAGTCTGCCGTATAAACTTTAGCTAACAGAACTATTGATCCACAGTGTTGGGGAGAGAGACAGAGAGAGAGAGAGAGACAAAGAGAGAGAGAGAGGGAGAGAGGGAGAGAGAGAGAGACAATCTGAAGTCAAATGTCTACTATTTGTTGATGATCTGGTGCTTCTGTCCCCATCCAAGTAGGGCCTACAGCAGCACCTAGATCTTCTGCACAGATTCTGTCAGACCTGGGCTCTGACAGTAAATCTCAGTAAGACAAAAATAATGGTATTCCAAAAAAGATCCAGTTGCCAGGACCACAAATAGAAATTACATCTAGACACTGTTGCCCCAGAGCACACAAAAAACTATACATACCTCGGCCTAAACAATCAGCCCCACAGGTAACTTCCACAAAGCTGTGAACGATCTGAGAGACAAGGCAAGAAGGGCCTTCTATGCCATCAAAAGGAACATAAAAATCGATATACCAATTAGGATCTGGCTAAAAATGATCGAACCCATTGCCCTTCAGGGTTGTGAGGTCTAGGGTCTGCTCACCAACTACGAATTCACAAAATGGGACAAACACCAAATGGAGACTAATTTGGTGTATAATATCCTCTGTGTACAGCGTAAACCCCCCCAAAATGCCGAGCAGAATCAGGCCGATACCCATTAATGATCAAAATCCAGAAAGAGCTGTTCAATTCTACAACCATCTAAAAGGAAGCGATTCCCAAACCTTCCATAACAAAGCCATCACCTACAGAGAGATGAACCTGGAGAAGAGTCCCCTAAGCAAGCTGGTCCTGGGGCTCTGTTCACAAACACAAACAAACCCCACAGAGCCCCAGGACAGCAACACAATTAGACCCAACAAAATCATGAGAAAACAAAAAGATAATTACTTGACACATTGGAAAGAATGTACAAAAAAACTGAGCAAACTAGAATGCTATTTGGCCCAAAACAGAGAGTACACAGTCGCAGAATACCTGGCCACTGTGACTGACCCAAACTTGAGGAAAGATTTGACTATGTACAGACTCAGTGAGCATAGCCTTGCTATTGAGAAAGGCTGCCGTAAGCAGACCTGGCTCTCAAGATTAGACAGGCTATGTGCACGCTGCCCACAAAATGAGGTGAAAACTGAGCTGCACTTCCTAACCTCCTGCCAAATGTATGACCATATTAGAGAAACATATTTCCCTCAGATTGCACAGACCCACAAAGAATTCGAAAACAAACCAAATTTTGATAAACTCCCATATCTACTGGGTGAAATACCACAGTGCCATATCACAGCAGCAATTTTTTGACCTGTTGTCACAAAAAAAGGGCAACCAGTGAAGAACAAACACCAGTGTAAATACAACCCATATTTATGTTAATTTATTTTCCCTTTTGTACTTTAACTATTTGCAGATCATATGACATTTGAAATGTCTTTATTCTTTTGGAACTTTTGTGGGTGTAACGTTTACTGTTCATTTTTATTGTTTACTTCACTTTTGTTTATTATCTACTTCACTTGCTTTGGAAATGTTAACATATGTTTCCCATGCCAATAAAACCCTTATAATTGAGAGAGATAGAGCGAGAGAGAGAGTAGAGCTGTGTTGTGATAAGGTGGGGGCAAAGAGGGCAGACTGAGCCAGAGAGTCACTTTATAATCCACCATGCAAACGGCTCCTCTGCCTCCTCTCATCTCCCCTCTGGCCTCACCTCATGTGCCCTCTACACCTCCCTTTCAAACCCTCTTCTCCTAACAAACAAGTTGAGCTGAGGTTAACAGCCAACCCCACCACTCTCCACTGAATTCGGTTAGAGACTAGAGTGTAAGGTAGGGTCATTTGATAGGTAGATGTTTGGTGGGTTTTATCCCATATGATAACTACCGTAAAACCTTCATGTAACGCAGAGGTTCAAAGAGCCACCTGTCCCTTTTAACACGTTTCAAATAAATGCGCGTTTCAAATAAACGCTGAGAGTAAATTACTTGTTTACGAGGATACCATGAATGACCATTAATTGTTTACAAAGGATTAATGTTTGATTTGTTACATGAATTAATTCAGTAATGGCTCAAAACATGATGGCAATCATCCGTTTTTATCGCCAGTAAGAAACTGCTAGCCATTGGCTGCTAACAGCTGAGAACTGCTAGCTAACTGGCAAGCACAAACACAGTCAACAACTTTGGGAGTACAGACAGGAGAATAATTCTTATTATTATATATAAGACATACTAAGGCAAAAGAAACGTGACAGCGTGTGTGAATGATAACACATTAGTGCAGGAAATGAAGAAATGTATAAAAAAATGCTGGAAGTGAATGCTGGAATTAAGCAATGAACTACGCAAATGAGCAAAAGCTGTGCGCATTAAGGAAATAGACGCCTGGCTCAAATAGAAGCCTGTCTCAAATAGAAGCCTGTCTCAAATAGAAGCCTGTCTCAAATAGAAGCCTGTCTCAAATAGAAGCCTGTCTCTGATAAGCAACTTTGTGTTCAATGATTTAAGCAGATAAAGTCTGGGCTATTAATTGAAGTTTTGCGGTGCCTTATTTCCCCATACACTCCCATCCGTTACTGTAAGAATCCTCCTGAGCTGTGCACCTCTGTTTTCTCAACTCTATTTCTCCAGAGCATACGGGTAGCCTCTAAATGAAGAGGAGGAGACAGGAGAGAGAAGAGGAAAACACATGGCTGATTCCTTCAGGTTCAGGAGCTTTACACAGTCTCTTTGTACAGACACACAGACACCCAGCACACTGACGTTGTACACAACAGCTTAGCACTCATACAACATTTACACTGTGGGCCGACAGGCAGGCAAAGCTACCGCCATTCTGACAGCAACCACGGCGTGTGTGTACGCACGTTTGTGAGCCCTTGAACCTCTCTTTAGGTGTGTGTGTGTGTGTGTGTGTGTGTGTGTGTGTGTGTGTGTGTGTGTGTGTGTGTGTGTGTGTGTGTGTGTGTGTGTGTGTGTGTGTGTGTGTGTGTGTGTGTGTGTGTGTGTGTGTGTGTGTGTGTGTGTGTGTATGTACAGGAGCGTGTACGAGCCTTTGCGTGTGCATTTGAATGTGTGCATGTGCCAGTGGGTGCCCGCGTCTGTGAGTTTCTGTGTGTGTGGGAATGAGAGAGGGAGAGAGAGAGCTACTGTACATAGATGTAGAGAGATGGGTCAAGGGTCATGAAGTTGGGAGAATATCACACAGAGTAGCAGAGTGGAAATCAATAGGGGTAACTATAAAAAGGGCCCGTATTCTCCATGGGCGGAAAGTGTGGCAGAATAAGTAGTATGTAAGAACCCAGTACTGCCTGCCTCTGAGGAAGGCTTTAGTCTCTACACAGCACAGGCAGCATCCATATGTTGATATTTAGACTGAGTAAGTAAAGACTCAGTACAGATGACACCCATATCTACGACAATTCGCCATGTCCAGTCAAGACAATCAGGAATGCCAGCGCTGAGTCAGAATAGACTGACAGACTGGGCTCGTCTTTACAGCAATCACCATGTCCAGTCAATATGATAGCCGGCTACCACCCGGTACTCAACCCTGAACCTTAATGAATGCTGCACTATGTACATAGACATTGAACACCGGTCGCTTAATTAATGTTTACATACTGTTTTACCCACTTCATATGTATATACCGTATTCTAGTCAAGGCTCATCATATATCTACTGCTGTACACACCTTTTCTATTCATATACTGTCCATATACTGTCTATACATACACCATTCACATACAGTACATTTACATCCTGGGCTCTGGTCTGGAAGCTACATTCCTGAAAATCTATGTATTTAAATACTGTATATTTAAATACTGTATTCTCAACGTAGCTCATTCTAATATTTCTACTACTGTAGAATGCATTTTAGTTACACTGTTTATGCACAATGCATATTTATTTATTTACTGTATTCTCAACTTAGCTCATTCTAATATATCTAGTGTTGTACATATCATTCTTAGTATATCTGGTGTAAATGCATCCGTTGTACACACATATAGATCGCATTTTGATTACTGCTACACTGCTATTTAGATTGTTAATTGGATTCGTTCCGACATTTCAAGGTTTCTTCATTTTTTAATTATTAGCGTACTTTTGACATTTTACTACACTGCTAGGAGCTAGTAACATAAGCATTTCACTGCACCCGCTATAACATCTGCTAAACTGTGTACGCGACCAATACACTTTGATTTGGTGAGAAAGAGGATCATTTACACTCATCATTATATATACGATGCCAGCTATTGATTTTGGTCTGTGAAATGCGTGATTTTGTGATATTCAAACCATAATGTGATATTCAAACCATAATGTGATATTCAAACGGGAAGCTGCTTATCTGTCTCCTTTGTGAATCATTGTGACCACTACTAAAGCAAGCTTTAGGTCTCATCTTTCTAGTGACATCAGCCGGGACCGAGATCAGGGGGCGAGATTAACAGTTAAGCTAGGAGATCACATAGGGACCTCATACCCTGACATCATACATTTACTTAGCTAGAACTACTAACCACATTTACTATGTATTGTAAAATGTGATATGGTATCATTACTGTACTGACTACACACAGGGCTGAAATATACTTCTGGGAACATAACCCACGCAAACAAGCCACTCCAACTGATATCTCTACAGTGATCAGTGGCCTGAGATGTCGCTACCCTGTCTCCCACACACCCTCTGACTGTCCATTAGTATCACACAAAATGATTCTCCAATCTGTCCCATTAAACGATAGCTGGCATGGGACTCTGGATGGACCGATGGAGATGATTCATTATTAATGCCATCATTAACGCTAGCTCCTATTATTGATCATGCAGGCTGCTGGAGCAGCGGGCCCTGGGAGGGGGCCCCAAATGAAGAGCACCACTCCTGTTTGATGCTACCAGACATAACTCTTACAGGATGGATGGTGAGCGGTGTGTCTCCAGTGTGTCTTACACAGCTACTCTGCTCATACATATAATTAACTCTGAGCTCATTTGTTCAGATCAATGCCTACAGCTCATTGGAGACTAGAGCTGGAGATCATCACGGGCCCGTCTCTCAACTTGTAGTGTATTCAAGGTTTAAAAAAAGCTTCTAAAGGTTGGAATTTACACTTAAACATTTCAGACTTGACAACAACAACAAAAAATGTATCAACCCTTACAAAAATATCTATTAATTATAACGCACATAAAAATGAGCATTTCCTGTTGCTGCAGCGTTAAGATAGTACATCTGTAGGCAGCTATAGTTTTTATTAGATGAAATTCAAATAGATTTCATCCTCGTCTTCGGGTCGCAGAAAAACCCTATTTAAAATGTTATACTTTCCTAACACCCTGAACTAAATCTATCAATCAAACTCAAATCCGAGCATGATGTAAATAAAGATTTGGTAAGGACACAAAAACAACAGTATAGTTTACTCCCTGCCAGCGTTTGAGAGGTGAGATGAATGGCGCAGTTCTAACGTGGGTGTTCCTCTAGTGAGGCAGCGCCGCATGGCTTCTACAGCAGGGAAATGGTGGAGCCCAGCACTAATGATGCTGTTCCTCAGTCTGGGTAGGAAGGAGAGGCAGCAGCCCAGCCCAGCTGCCTCTATTTCTACACTGAGATAGAGATAGAAAGGCTTTGGCTGGAGCCTGCTGTCTGACTGACAATAACAACACACCCTGTTTTTCCTTCTCTCTCTCCTTCACTTGTCTCGCCTTCGCTCTCTCTCCCTCTTTCCAGAACTCTCTCCGTCTCTCTCTCTCTATCATCGCTCTCTCCAACTCAGTCCCTCTCGCCATCCTTTTCTCTAGCAGTCTCTCTCTCCATTACCCCCTCTCAATCCCCCTCTCTCTCTCTCTCTCTCTCTCCTCTAATCTACTGTCATGTTGTAGAGCGAGAGAATATATGTGCACAGCCTGTGGGCTTTGGTGCAGGGAATGCAGTGTATGGTTGTATGAGTGTGTCAGTTAAGAACAAATTCTTATTTTCAATGACGGCCTAGGAACAGTGGGTTAACTGCCTTCTTCAGGTGCAGAACGACAGATCTTTACCTTGTCAGCTCGGGGATTCGATCTACGCTCTAACCACTAGGCTACCTTCCGTCGTATGTGTGTGGTTGCATGTGTGTGGTTGCATGTGTGTGGTTGCATGTGTGTGGGTTGCATGTATGTGGGTTGCATGTGTGCGGGTTGCATGTGTGCGCGTTGCATGTGTGTAGTTGCATGTGTGTGTGGTTGCATGTGTGCGCGTTGCATGTGTGTGGTTGCATGTGTGTGGGTTGCATGTGTGTGGGTTGCATGTATGTGGGTTGCATGTGTGCGGGTTGCATGTGTGCGCGTTGCATGTGTGTAGTTGCATGTGTGTGTGGTTGCATGTGTGTGGGTTGCATGTGTGTAGTTGCATGTATGGGTGGTTGCATGTGTGTTTGGTTGCATGTGTGTGGGTTGCATGTGTGTGGGTTGCATGTGTGTGGGTTGCATGTGTGTGGTTGCATGTGTGTGGTTGCATGTGTGTGGGTTGCATGTGTGTGGTTGCATGTGTGTTGGTTGCATGTGTGTTGGTTGCATGTGTGTGGTTGCATGTGTGTGGTTGCATGTGTGTTGGTTGCATGTGTGTGGTTGCATGTGTGTGGGTTGGTTTCCTTGTCGATGCTTTTACCAGACAAGCTTCTTTGTCAATGCAAAACAACAGCTCAAAATCATACAGCCTCATGTCTAGATGACAGTTTATTTTTTCATATCTACACTGGTATACATAGTAGCTCTACGTGTGTGTTTTGGAATAGGTATGATCAACCCTGGTTTCAGTTTATTTTAAGGCAGTATGTATGTGTATGCACATGACAGAGGGGGAACTGAAAGTGTCTGTGAGTGCAGGTGCAGGGATGTGATTATGTGTAGGTGTGATCCAGTGAGTGCAGGGATGTGTGTGTCTCTGAGCCCTGCGATTTAAGAGGGTAAATGCTGTGTGATTGCTACCTGTTGGCTACAGAAAGAAGTCAATTTCCCCCATCGGCAGCTGAATACAGCCAATCAGCCGATGGTTGCTGTTTGTAATGGCTGTGGAGCCCGAAGCAGCAGACTTCAGTTAGAAACAGCCTCTCCACTCTGCGATTCACCATTCAACCTCTACATGAAGGAGGGCTACACACACACACACACACACACACACCACACACACCACACACACCACACACACACACACACACACACACACACACACACACACACACACACACACACACACACACACACACACACACACACACACACACACACACACACACACACACACTCTTCCTTCCTTTGAGATTCCTTGCAGCTGAGTGTGTTTTCCCTCCAGGTATCACGGGGTCTGGGTTGTGGTGTGGGTCCGGAGATGGCTGAACAGGCCGATCCGTGACCTGCAGATCTGATCTCAGTGGGTCAGGGATGGCCATCCTGCGGACAGGGTTTGTTGTTACACAATATGTGGTCCAGGATTTTCGCACCGTATAGCAGGGTAGGGATGACCGCAACTTTAGGGGCTCCTTCTCCTCCTCCTTCTAAGCCGGACAGGGTGTCACTAGGCAGACTGTTTAGGGCACCTTTTATAGCCTCCTCCACATTCGGGGTGAGCAGAGTGGTTCCTTGCGGGCTGCTCAGTGGCAGCTACAGCTGCCGGGATGCACTCCTGCCTAATCCGAGTGCATGATAACCTTGTAATAGCTGCCGCCTTGGTGCTGGGTTGTGACTAGGAGCTTCCAGCTAACACTAGCCCGCTCCACTCGCCCTTCCAATTTCCCAAGGACTTTGGATGTGTGGCGTTGAGGTGGCACAGTTTCAGTTCAGTGCATAAAGATATTTACGTTCGGTGTCTGTTACACACCAGTTACAGCACAGGGCATAGCCAGGGACAGAGCCTGGGTCCAACGGCAAAGCAGGAACCGAGACGATTGGGAGTCTTGAAGCGCCGTACCAGAACCCCGTTTTTCCAGCACGTTTCCAGGTGGTTTCAGACAGGCCTTCGTGGTAACCACGGCGGCCCGGGTGAGCAGTGCAGCGTAGCGGCGTCACCCACCATACTTCACCCTGTCTGGCAATCCTGTACGTTGTCTGTTCCCACCTCCCACGTTGTGGACGAGGGGGTGGTTTTTTATGTCAAAATGAAAAGTTCTCGGACTATTTGTTGTTCTGCACCGGTAGCTCTACGCGTGTGTGTTTTGGAATAGGTACGTTCAACCCTGGTTTCAGTTTATTTTAAGGCAGTATGTATGTGTATGCACATGACAGAGGGGGAACTGAGAGTGAGCTTTGGCAATATGTACATTGTTACGTCATGCCAATAAAGCAAATTGAATTGAATTGAATTGAGTGTCTGTGAGTGCATGTGCAGGGATGTGATTATGTGTAGGTGTGATCCAGTGAGTGGAGGGATGTGTGTGTCTCTGAGCCCTGCGATTTAAGAGGGTAAATGCTGTGTGATTGCTACCTGTTAGCTAGCAATGGCATGGTTGCTTTGCTCACACACACACTTGGTCTGATATCTTCGACATGTCCTGTCCAGGGTGTGTGTATGAACCATGTGTCCGGCTGCTGCTACCACATGGTTCTTGAGAGACGGGGCGGGGGTGGGGGTGAGGGTGGAGGTGAGGGTGAGGGTAAGGGGTGAGGGAGGAGTT
>NC_074685.1:31378659-31433134 GCF_029448725.1 Salvelinus fontinalis
ACTTTCAACTCCAAACAACAGCAAACTAATCGCCTGTAACCACCATTTTGGCTGTCTCTGATATTTCTAAATGACTGTATAACTTATTGGCATACTCATAGGGTTCAAAGGAATTATGCTGGGAAATTATTGTTTTGTTTAGAATTATTACTTTCCTGTAATCATTTATTTAATAAGCTATATGTCTGAACTGTTTTATATGCAATATAGATTTCCCCAAGCTTTTTCAAAGATTTTAATCTGATACTTTAAATTGCTTCCATATTTTATACTGTTTAAATTTTTATAAACTATCTCCTAGCAGCACTTTTATTCAAATGCTATTTTGTTCCATAATTGGAGAGTTTTTCTCATTTGTATTATGCGTCGTATTACTGAATATTTCAAGACCCCAAATGAATATTACTTGAATATTAACTTTAAAAACGTGCCCATCCCCCACAACGTAGAGTACACTGTAAGGAATCAAAATAAATATTACGTGTGTTTTGGAGGACAATGAATGGATTGTGTGACAGTAATTCAGAATTTACCTGCCTATTACACAGCACATATAGGCATTACGAACATATGCTCTTAAACATGAAGTCCTCTTCAGAGCAAAGAACATGCTCAGGTGATGTACAGTGGCTCCAGGAAGTTTTCACACCCCTTGACTTATTCCATAATTTGTTGTGTTCCAGCCTAAAATCTAAATGGATAAAAACATATATATATATATATTCTCACCCATCTATACACAATACCTCATAATGACAAAGTGAAAATATATTTTTATACATTTTTGCAAATGTATTGAAAGTGAAATACATAAATATCTCATTAGCATAAGTATTCACACCCCTGAGTCAATACATGTTAGAATACATTTGGCAGTGATTATAGCTGTGAGTCTTTCTGGGTAATTCTATAAGAGGTTTGCACACCTGGATCGAACAATATTTGCACATTATTATTTTTCTAATTCTTCCAGCTCTGTCAAGTTGGTTGTTGATCATTGCTAGACAGCCATTTCCAAGCCGGTATCTTTGTAGTGACTGGGTGTATTGATACACCATCCAAGGTGTAATTAATAACCATGCTCAAAGGGATATTCAATGTGTAATTGTTTTGTTAATTTTTTGTCCATCTTCCAATAGGTTCCCTTCTACGGAGGCAGAGGAAAACCTCCCTGATCTTTGTGATTGAATCTGTGGTTGAAATTCACTGCTCGGCTGAGGGACCTCACAGATAATTGTAGGTGCTGGGAACAGAGATGAGGTAGTCATTCAAAAATCATGTTAAACTCTATTATTGCACACAGAGCCCATGCAACTTATTATGTGACTTGTTAAGCATATTTTTACTCCTGAACTTATTTAGGCTTGCCACAAGAAAGGGATTGAATACTTATTGACTCCAGACATTTCATCTTTTAATTCATGTGTAAACATTTCGAGAAACATAATTTCCCATTATGGGATATTGTGTGTTGTCCAGTGACACAAAACCTCAATTTAATAAATGTTAAATTCAGGCTGTAACAGAACAAAATGTGGAAAAAGTCAAGAGGTGTGAATACTTCCTGAAGGCACTGCAAATCTGAAGCGCAGAGCAGAAATATCCCATGGAAGTCCATGAAAATGTCAAATACGTTCACGGAGAAAAGAAAGGCAGAAGCCCCAGCAACCGCCCAGCCAGAGAGATGAGTGGCTACCACAGACAGTACAGACACGCTGTGTGTGTCTGCTGATACAGTCAGCAGATAAAGGACAGACGACAGATGATCAAACGGTGACAGGCCCACATTGAAACGCAACCTGACATCAAACACACATCAGGACGCCACGCACGCCGACGCCAGCTGACGTCGTCAAATGTCTACCGTCGAACACGGGCCCGTACCAGCGCAACCTCCAGGGGGTCCCGGGCGTGACACACTCGTCCAGCGTCAAGACCATGTGTCCTGCAGACCTTTAGTTCAGAGAGACCTCAGTGATAGATTGACGGATAGCGCCATTGAAAATGGAATA
The DNA here is from genome assembly GCF_029448725.1 of Salvelinus fontinalis. Taxonomy (NCBI): domain Eukaryota; kingdom Metazoa; phylum Chordata; class Actinopteri; order Salmoniformes; family Salmonidae; genus Salvelinus; species Salvelinus fontinalis. The sequence goes on from NC_074685.1 coordinate 31,380,672, forward strand.
GTCCGGCCAACAAAGACAGGTTTCCCCGTGCTGCTAGACGCTACTTTGTGTATCACACAGACATCCAGTGGCATTTCTTACCTTGCAGCAGTGAAATGTCCTTGTGTGTCTGTCTGTGGGGAGTAACTGAAGCAGACTTCAGTGGGTCTCTGTCACAACAGGACACACTGACTACTGCACATCAAGGGATTGCTTTGTGGAGGGAATGGTGCATTTATGCAGACAGTATCCCTCCTCTCTTAGGCATACCACTTTCACATGCACAAGTAGTATGAAGATGCTCGGTTTTACTGTGCTAGGCGCCCTTTGGGAAGCGACAGATACGTCCTCTTAGGACCATCAATGAGAGAAACAACAGTAAGATGCTTTTAATGCGGGATTTATTTGTGAGGCGTCTGAACATGACTCCATTTTGTTGCCACTGTGTGCCTGTTTGAGCCTACTGTATCGCTCAACTAGGTGAACGTATATAACGTGTCTCTGTTGGTCTGGGAATGTGCTTTTTTCCCCCTATGTGTCTTTCTGTGGTGTTGCCGTATATTATATAGTTGCGCTGTATGTGTGATAACAGCTGGTGAATGCTCCTCCCTCACACCAGATAAGCACTATTCTATCCGTGCGCAACCAGATTTATTGTCCCCAGGAAGGCACTCTATCAACCGGGCCGCTTTTTTCCCCTCCATCATGGAAGAGTCAAGCGTGAACACGAATGAACACAGACATAAATCTTCACCACTCCTTTTCTTCTCCTCTTCTATTCCCCACACACCCCTCTTTTCACTCACGTCCATGATACATTCTCTCCTCTCCTCTTCTACTGTCCTCCACTCCCTCCTCTCATCTCCACTCCTTGTTTCTGTCTGCCCGTTTCTCTCCCGACGTTAACGACAAAAGGGTACGCCATGTAGTGAGCAGGGGAGCAGGACAAAAGGAATTTCCCCCCAAGGAATGTTCTACAGTAGGGAATGCTTTTAGTGAAATCCAATGGGCCTATGAGGTGATCTATATAGGACTTGTGTAAGACCACACAGTCACGCAAAGTGTCACAAGACGGTGTGCACTGTCAATCAGAGCCACCGACTCATGTGTTCCCAGCACATCTCCCCATTACATTGATTGAACATAAATCAATGCTTAAGACTCTCTTCAAACAATACTGGCATGTATTGGATTAAATAAAGACCCAGACTGGTGGCTCAAATCTATATAGATGACTCTGTTCTCACAAACACAGAAACATTAAAACACTACCATAAACAACACACAACGGATACACTGTGCACCATGCACTAAGCTATCTACTTTCATCTTTCTCATCTTCTTCCCCATATACACAGAGAGCGAGAGAGAGAGAGAGAGAGAGAGAGAGAGAGACAGAAAGAGAGACGGAAGGAGGGAGAGACGGAGGGAGGGAGAAACGGAGGGAGGGAGAAACAGAGGGAAGGAGAGACGGAGGGAGGGGGAGAAAGAGAGAGAGAGAGAGAGAAAGAGAGAGAGTGAGAGAAAGAGTGAGAGAGAGAGAACTAGAGACGGAGGGAGGGAGGGAGGGAGGGAGGGAGGGAGGGAGGGAGGGAGGGAGGGAGGGAGGGAGGGAGGGAGGGAGAACTAGATTTTCCACCCCTCCTTCCAACACGGATGGGGCTAGGAGCACCAGATACTGAGTAGCATTACAGGCCCAGTGACCCCTCCCCTCCCCTGTGCTCTCTATTGAAGAGTGCTAAACATACTCATATTTCATCCCCTGGGACCCGGGACGGAGAGATACAGAAAGAGAGAGAGAGAGGTGGAGAAGAGAAAGACAGGGTTAGAGAGAGGGGGCATGACAGTAGGGGGGAGAGAGAGGGTTAGAGGGTTAGAGAGAGAGGGTTAGAGAGAGAAGGGAGCTAGAGAGTAGCGGGGGAGAGAGAGAGGTGGGGGATAGGGAAAGAGGGTGAGAGAGAGAGAGAGAGAGGGCTAGAGAGTAGGGGGGAGCGAGAGCAGTGGGGGAGAGAGAGAGAGGGTTAGAGAGAGAGGGAGAGAGAGAGAGAGAGGGCTAGAGAGTAGCGGGGGAGAGAGAGAGGTGGGGGATAGGGAAAGAGGGTGAGAGAGAGAGAGAGGGCTAGAGAGTAGGGGGGAGCGAGAGCAGTGGGGGAGAGAGAGAGAGGGTTAGAGAGAGAGGGAGAGAGAGAGAGAGAGGGCTAGAGAGTAGGGGGGAGAGAGAGAGGTGGGGGAAAGAGAGAGAGGGTTAGAGAGAGAGGGTTAGAGAGAGAGAAAGGGGGGGCTAGAGAGTAGGGAGAGAGAGAGAGGTGGGGGAGAGAGAGGGTTAGAGAGAGAGAAAGGGGGTGGATAGAGAGTAGGGGGAGAGAGAGATGTGGGGGAGAGAGAGGGTTAGAGAGAGAGAAAGGGGGTGGATAGAGAGTAGGGGGAGAGAGAGATGTGGGGGAGAGAGAGGGTTAGAGAGAGAGAAAGGGGGTGGATAGAGAGTAGGGGGAGAGAGAGATGTGGGGGAGAGAGAGAGGTGGGGGAGAGAGAGAGAGGGTTAGAGAGAGAGGGTTAGAGATAGAGAAAGGGGGGGCTAGAGAGTAGGGGGAGAGAGAGAGGTGGGGGAGAGAGAGACAGGGTTAGAGAGACGCTACACCGCTACAGCAAACTAGAAGTCTTCCGACTAGCTTGGAAAGACAGTACCGTGCAGTATCGAAAAGCCATCACTGCAGCTAGATCATCCTATTTTTCCAACTTAATTGAGGAAAATAAGAACAATCCAAAATGTATTTTTGATATTGTCGCTAAGCTAACTAAAAAGCAGAATTTCCCAAGAGAGGGTGGCTTTTACTTCAGCAGTGATGAACTCATTAACGTCTTTGAGGAAAAGATCATGATCATTAGAAAGCAAATTACGGGCTCCTCTTTAAATCTGCGTATTCCTCCAAAGCTCAGTAGTCCTGAGTCTGCACAACTCTGCCAGGAACTAGGATCAAGAGAGACACTCAAGTTTTTTAGTACTATATCTCTTGACACATTGATGAAAATAATCATGGCCTCTAAACAGTCAAGCTGCATACTGGACCCTATTCCAACTAAACTACTGAAAGAGCTGATTCCTGTGCTTGGCCCTCCTATGTTGAACATAGTAAACGTCTCTCTATCCATCGGATGTGTACCAAACTCACTAAAAGTAGCAGTAATAAAGCCTCTCTTGATAAAGCCAAACCTTGACCCAGAAAATATAAAAAACTATCGCCCTATATTGAATCTTCCATTCCTCTCAAAAAAAAATGAAAAAGCTGTTGCGCAGCAACTCACTGCCTTCCTGAAGACAAACAATGTATACGAAATGCTTCAGTCTGGTTTTAGACCCCATCATAGCACTGAGACTGCACTTGTGAAGGTGGTAAATGACCTTTTAATGGCGTCAGACCGAGGCTCTGCATCTGTCCTCGTGCTCCTAGACCTTAGTGCTGCTTTTGATACCATCGATCACCACATTCTTTTGGAGAGATTGGAAACCCAAATTGGTCTACACGGACAAGTTCTGGCCTGGTTTAGATCTTATCTGTCGGAAAGATATCAGGTTGTCTCTGTGGATGGTTTGTCCTCTGACAAATCAACTATACATTTCGGTTTTCCTCAAGGCTCCATTTTAGGACCACTATTGTTTTCACTATATATTTTACCTCCTGGTGATGTCATTCGGAATCATAATGTTAACTTTCACTGCTATGCGGGTGACACACAGCTGTATATTTCAATGAAACATGGTGAAGCCCCAAAATTTCCCTCCTTGGAAGCCTGTGTTTCAGACATAAGGAAGTGGATGGCTGCAAATGTTCGACTTTTAAACTCGGACAAAACAGAGATGCTTGTTCTAGGTCCCAAGAAACAAAGATATCTTCTGTCGAATCTGACAATTAATCTTGATGGTTGTACAGTCGTCTCAAATAAAACAGTGAAGGACCTCGGCGTTACTCTGGACCCCGATCTCTCTTTTGACGAACATATCAAGACTGTTTCAAGGACAGCTTTTTTCCCATCTATGTAACATTGCAAAAATCAGAAAATTTCTGTCCAAAAATTATGCTGAAAAATTAATCCATGCTTTTGTCACTTCTAGGTTAGATTACTGCAATGCTCTACTTTCCAGATACCCGGATAAAGCACTAAATAAACTTCAGTTACTGCTAAACACGGCTGCTAGAATCTTGACTAGATCCAAAATATTTGACCATATTACTCCAGTGCTAGCCTCTCTACACTGGCTTCCTGTTAAAGCAAGGGCTGATTTCAAGGTTTTACTGCTAACCTACAAAGCATTACATGGGCTTGCTCCTACCAATCTTTCCGATTTGGTCCTGCCATACATACCTACACGTACTCTACGGTCACAAGACGCAGGCCTCCTTATTGTCCCTAGAATTTTGAAGAAAACAGCTGGATGCAGGGCTTTCTCTTATAGAGCTCCATTTTTATGGAATGGTCTGCCTATCCATGTGAGAGACTTAGACTCGGTCTCAACCAAGTCTTTATTGAAGACTCATCTCTTCAGTAGGTCCTATGATTGAGTGTAGCCTGGCCCAGGAGTGTGAAGGTGAACGGAAAGGCACTGGAGCAGCGAACAGCCCTTGCTGTCTCTGCCTGGCCGGTTCCCCTCTCTCCACTGGGATTCTCTGCCTCTAACCCTATTACAGGGGCTGAGTCACTGGCTTACTGGTGCACTTTCATGCCGTTCCTAGGAGGGGTGCGTCACTTGAGTGGGATGAGTCACTGGCGTGATCTTCCTGTCCTGGTTGGCGTCCCCCCTTGGGTTGTGCCGTGGCGGAGATCTTTGTGGGCTATACTCGGCCTTATCTCAGGATGGTAAGTTGGTGGTTGAAGATATCCCTCTAGTGGTGTGGGGGCTGTGCTTTGGCAAAGTGGGTGGGGTTAAATTCTGCCTGTTTGGCCCTGTCCGGGGGTATCGTCGGATGGGGCCACAGTGTCTCCCGACCCCTCCTGTCTCAGCCTCCAGTATTTATGCTGCAGTAGTTTATGTGTCGGAGGGCATATGGTCAGTCTGTTATATCTGGAGTATTTCTCCTGTCTTATCCGGTGTCCTGTGTGAATTTAAGTATGCTCTCTAATTCTCTCTCTTTTTCTCTCTTTCTTTCTCTCTTTCTCTCTTTTCTCTCTTCTCTTGCAGGACCTGAGCCGTAGGACCATGCCTCAGGACTACCTGGCCTGATGACTCCTTGCTGTCCCCAGTCCACCTGGTCCTGCTGTTGCTCCAGTTTCAACTGTTCTGCCTGTGGCTATGGAATCCTGACCTGTTCACCGGACGTGCTACCTGTCCCAGACTTGCTGTTTTCAACTCTCTAGAGACAGCAGGAGCGGTAGAGATACTCTGAATGATCGGCTATGAAAAGCCAACTGACATTTACTCCTGAGGTGCTGACCTGTTGCACCCTCGACAACCACTGTGATGATTATTATTTGACCCTGCTGGTCATCTATGAACATTTGAACATCTTGGCCATGTTCTGTTATAATCTCCACCCGGCACAGCCAGAAGAGGACTGGCCACCCCTCATAGCCTGGTTCCTCTCTAGGTTTCTTCCTAGGTTCTGGCCTTTCTCTGGACTTTTTCCTAGCCACCGTGCTTCTACACCTGCATTGCTTGCTATTTGGGGTTTTAGGCTGGGTTTCTGTACAGCACTTTGTGACATCAGCTGATGTAAAAAGGGCTTTATAAATACATTTGATTGATTGATTGATTGATAGAGAGAGAGAGAGCGAGAGTGTAGGGGGGAGAGAGAGAGAGGGTTAGAGAGAGAGAGAGAGGGGGCTAGAGAGTAGGGGGGAGAGAGAGAGGTGGGGGAAAGAGAGTAGGGGTTAGAGAGAGAGAGGGATAGAGAGTAGGGGGAGAGAGAGCAGTGGGGGGGAGAGAGAGAGAGTAGGGGGAGAGAGAGATAGAGTGTGGGGGGAGAGAGAGAGTGGGGGAGAGAGAGAGATTACGGTGGGAGAGAGAGACGAGAGAGGTGGGGGTAGGGGGGGACACACACTCGCTGTACTCCAAAGTTAAACCTCAGAAGGTAACATTGTTAACAGCGTACACCTCCCCATCGATCCCAGAGCAGAGTCATTCCATTACAGCCCTGTGTTAACCGAGACTGTAGAGGGAGAGGGAGAGGGAGAGGGAGAGGGAGAGGGAGAGGGAGAGAGACGGGAGGAGAGAGTGTCCACACGAGTCGTATTAACCAAATGAATAATTCAAATCGGGTGCTTTCTACAGAAGTCCAATTCATGTGTCTTATCTTTAACAGAGTAAGTGATGTAATTGCAAAAATGAATCTGCACAAATTGATTTAGCCTACCTCAGCAAGGCAGGGCACAAGGCAGGAGCTGCAGCAGTAGTGGGGTGGGAGAGTGGGCCTGGAGATAAGCGTAGAAAATGTGCTAAATGAGAAATGGACATGCTCTAGATAAACTTCCCTCTGTTTTTCTCTCTCTCTCCCCCTCCCTTTCTCTTTATTCTCTATCTTTTTCTCCCTCCATACTCCTCTTTCTCTTTCCTCTCCCCATTTCCTTCTCTCTCTCTATACATGATCTCTCATTCTCTATCTCCTTTTCTCTCTCCCTTTTCTCTCTCCCTTTTCTCTCTCCATTCTCTTTTCTCTCTCTTCTCTGTCATTCTCTCTCTCTTTCTCACTCTGTCATTAAAATGCTTTTCATTAACCCAGGGCAGATCTCAAGGTGCCTACAGGTCAGGGACAGAAATAGCACAACATGATATAAAAACTAGCCAGCACAAACAGCCAGGTGAAAGGACTAAAGACACAATTATGACCACCTTGGTCTACCATCTTTTCTTTGCATTCAGCATTTCATCTCTCTCTCTCTCTCTCTTGCTCTGTGTCCCCTCCCCTCTTTTTCCCTTTCTCTAAGTCTACATTCAGCCCTCTATATAGTCCTTGACCCTGCCCTTCACCCACTCCAGCTCTCAAGCCATTATCTGGCAGCAGGCAGTCTTTGCATGCCAGAGCTTGGCCTGTGTCCCATGGCATCACGTTGCCAGAGGTCACAAGGTCATGGTGGTCAGACAATGGCCTTGTCTGTAGTTTAGCACAGGACAGGAAGGGCTGGTTCTGAGAGACCGTAATGGCTGATGGCTGAAGAGATGCTTGAGTGATCTCCCTAACACACAGACAGACAGACAGACAGACAGACAGACAGACAGACAGACAGACAGACAGACAGACAGACTAGACTAGACTAGACTAGACTAGACTAGACAGCGCGACTTCCCCTCCCTCATTTCATTCCTGGGCCCTTCCTCAAACCTGCTGGGACCATATGCCACAGGGAACAACACAGGAAGACTGATTCATAACCAGCACAGTCAGCAAAGAGACTCATTGAAATATACTGCGAGGTTTAATTCTGCATTCTGTGCAGAGAGAATGCAAGGCCATGCCACGCAGTCTCCTCTTATTTCTATGGGATGTGATATGAACTGTGGTAGAGATGAAAAATGAATTCCCAGGGTGTCATGGAAACGGAGGCTCACTGTACTGTTGCAAGAGGTGTCAAAAAAGGCCTGCTGGGCTACCCTCGCTCCAACCCTCACCTTTCTGAAAATCTCCAGGTAGATAACGCTCGATTGATGCATTCAGCATCAGATTTGTTACAAGGTCAGAATTAGTTTGGTCAAAGGGGTAATATTGAAATATTGTTGTCGTTGACGGATTGAGATTGTATTTATGTGTGCATTCTTGTGGGGTGAGTGGTTGTACAGAAAATATTCAGACCCCTTCACTTTTCCCACATTTTGGTACGTATTTTGGTACGCCTGGTACGCCATTTTGGTACGCCTTATTCTAAAATAGATGAAATAAAAAATATTTCTCACCAATCTACACACAATTCCCCATACCCCCGAAGTGAAAACACATTTTTAGACATTTAAAAATATATATCATTTAAATACCTTATTTACATAAGTACTCAGACCCTTTGCCATGAGGCTCGAAATTGAGCTCAGATGCATCCTGTTTCCATTGATCAACCTTGAGATGTTTCTACAACTTGATTGGAGTCCACCTGTGGTAAATTCAATTGACTGGACATGAGTCACACCTGTCTATATAAGGTCCCACAGTTGACAGTGCATGTCAGAGCAAAAACCAAGCCATGAGGTCGAAGGAATTGTCCGCAGAGCTCCGAGACAGGATTGTGTCGAGGCATAGATCTGGGGAAGGGTAACAAAACATTTCTGCAGCATTGAAGGTCTCCAAGAACACATTGGCCTCCATCATTCTTAAATGGAAGAAGTTTGGAACCATCAAGACTCTTCCTTGAGCTGGCTGCCTGGCCAAACTGAGCAATTGGGGGAGAAGGGCCTTGGTCAGGGAGGTGACCAAGAACCCAATGATCACTCTGACAGAGCTCCAGAGTTCCTCTGTGGACAACCTTCCAGAAGGACAATCCTCTCTGCAGCACCAGGCACCGCTCATCACCTGGCCAATACCATCCCTACACTAAAACATGGTGGTGGCAGCATCATGCTGTGGGGATGTTTTTCTGAGGGAGGGACTGGGAGACTAGTCAGGATCAAGGGAAAGATGAGATCCTTGATGAAAACCTGCTCCAGAGTGCTCAGGACCACAAACTGAGGTGAAGGTTCCCTTTCCAACAGGACAACGACACTAAGCACACAGCCAAGACAATGCAGGAGTAGTTTTGGGACAAGTCTCTGAATGTCCTTGAGTGGCCCAGCCAGAGTCGGACTTGAACCCATTCGAGACCTGAAAATAGCTGTGCAGCGACGCTCCAGATCCAACCTGACAGAGCTTGAGAGGCTCTGCAGAGAAGAATGGGAGAAACTCCCCAAATACAGGTGTGCCAAGTTAGTAGCATCATACCCAAGAAGACTCAAGGCTGTAATCGCTGCCAAAGGTGCTTCAACAAAGTACTTAGTAAATGGTCTGAATACTTATGTAAATGTGATATTCCAGTTTTCTTTTTATATACATTTTCAAAACATTTTAAAAGCCTGTTTTTGCTTTGTCATTATGTGGTATTGTGTGTAGACTGATAATGGGAAAAAAACAATTTAATCAATTTTAGAATAAGGCTGTGACGTAACAAAATGTGGTAAAAGTGAAGGGGTCTGAATACTTTCTGAAGGCACTGTATACTGCTGTTCATACATTTATAGAAACATATATTTGCCTTTTCCTCTCATTTTCTTCTCCTATCTTCCCTTTTCTCATCGTCCTCTTTCTTCAATTTCCCCGTCGTTATTTTCTCCCCCTTTCTACTGCAGCTCCTCCTTTCCCATCTCTCTTTCTGCGCCTCTCCTCTCCTTCCCTTGCTCTCTGGACAAAAAGCCATTTTGGTGCTTGATTGGAGAATGATGCTGCTACTTACAGAGTCCCTGCATCAGTGGCGAGGGAGGAGAGGAGAGGGGGAGGAGAGGAGGAAGAGAAAAGCTCAGGAGGAGTAGTGGCTCCCTGGGGGCGCTGTAGCCATGATGGGTGAGCTGTCAAACGCCCCATTGTCCAAATTACCCAGCAAGCACTGTGTCACCACCCGGGACTAATTTACGGTGCGGTGTGGCACAGCCATCGTTCTCAGAGAGAGAGACTGGGAGGAGGATAAATACTAGGAGGTACAGTGTAGAGCCCTAGGTTATGTGACGCCCCTCACAGAGACTCCACAGGATGGAAGCCAAATAATCTCTCCTCTCGCTCTACAGGTCTCCTTCTCAACCCTCAGCACAGTGTCTACTGCCGTGTACACCGGCTACAGCAAACAGCAGGTCAGGGTGCTCTCTGTTCAATGTGCTTCATTACAGAGCTAGCCAGCCTCTCCGAGGCATGTCACTGCCTCAATGACTAGCACACGGACGAGAGCTGGTCTCTGTCTGAGCACGGTAACATCCTCAAATAATGAACACCACCCACTCACACGTACAGTAACCAGTAGGTCTACACAGTGTTGCTGCTTTAAAGTGTCCCTCCATTGTGGACAGATCTGGTTCCAAGCTTGCCTGCTACTTGGGCCTAATTATGGCTGTAGCCACGGTACCCTCCCTGCTACTCCGTCCTCTTCTTGTCACATCCCTGGGTGCCCAGGGGCAGACGGGGGCAGCACCCTACCCTGGCGTGGGCTGCCGAGCGAATCGGAAGCTGTCAGAGGAGACGAGTCACACCCTCTAACCCCTGGCTGTGCCCAATGGCTGCAGGTGTAACACACAGAGCTCTAATTGGCCCAGAGCAGCAAGAAGAGCGATACTGAGAAGGCTTGAGGAACACAAAGACAGGGAGAAAGGGACAAACAGATCCTGAACACTGCCTATTTCATATTATATATTTTTTGTATCTAACCTTTATTTAACTAGGCAAGTCAATTAAGAACAAATTATTTTTTACAATGACGGCCAAATCCTAAACCAGATGACGCTGGGCCAATTGTGCCCCGCACTATGGGGGGCTCCCCGAATCACGGGCCGGTTGTGATACAGCCTGGAACCGAACCAGGGTCTGCACTGAGATGCAGTGCCTTAGACTGTGCCACTCGGGAGCACATATATACTGTATTCAGGATAAAAGATTTGATCATGCATAATCCAGTTCCACAAACACGGTCAGGTCATAATATACACTGCTCTGATATTCTAATACCCCACTATAATAGCTATGCCATTTCTCTAATATTTGTTGAGAGTATGGTCAGTCATTTATCTGCGAAAAGACTCAGTAATATTTTACCAGGAATTCATCTCTGTCTTGGAATGTTCTAATTCCACTATTTATATTCTCCTGTGATATACAAACAGTCTGCTAGGCTCTGTCACTCTGTCCTCATACAGCCGTCTCTTGTAGTATTCAGGCCCATAGTGTAAACTACACTCTATTAGCAAATCAGAGGGCTAAATTTGGAGAAAACGAACAATGACCAATTCGGTCCCGCGTCAATCTTGACCCTGTGAAGAGATAAGAAAAGCAGAGAATAGGAACACTCAGACAAAGCAGGAGAGCAAAGAGGACAAACAGAAACACAGTCAAGTGAACACACACACAGACAGGAGTAGACAACGCTACATACATAGACAGGAGAAGGCTACGCTACACACATAGACAGGAGTAGGCTACGCTACACACATAGACAGGAGTAGGCTACGCTATACACATAGACAGGAGTAGACTATGCTATACACATAGACAGGAGTAGACTACGCTACACACAGACAGGAGTAGACTATGCTATACACATAGACAGGAGTAGGCTACGCTACACACATAGACAGGAGTAGGCTACGCCACACACATAGACAGGAATAGGCTACGCTACACACATAGACAGGAGTAGACTACGCTATACACAAAGACAGGAGTAGACTACGCTACACACATAGACAGGAGTAGACTACGCTACACACAAAGACAGGAGTAGACTACGCTACACACATAGACAGATTTAGACTACGCTACACACAAAGACAGGAGTAGGCTACGCTACACACATAGACAGGAGTAGGCTACGCTACACACATAGACAGGAGTAGGCTACGCTATACACATAGACAGGAGTAGACTATGCTATACACATAGACAGGAGTAGACTACGCTACACACAGACAGGAGTAGACTATGCTATACACATAGACAGGAGTAGGCTACGCTACACACATAGACAGGAGTAGGCTACGCCACACACATAGACAGGAATAGGCTACGCTACACACATAGACAGGAGTAGACTACGCTATACACAAAGACAGGAGTAGACTACGCTACACACATAGACAGGAGTAGACTACGCTACACACAAAGACAGGAGTAGACTACGCTACACACAAAGACAGGAGTAGGCTACGCTACACACATAGACAGGAGTAGGCTACGCTACACACATAGACAGGAGTAGGCTACGCTACACACATAGACAGGAGTAGACTACGCTATACACAAAGACAGATTTAGACTACGCTACACACAAAGACAGGAGTAGGCTACGCTACACACAGACAGGAGTAGGCTACGCTACACACATAGACAGGAGTAGGCTACGCTACACACATAGACAAGAGTAGGCTACGCTACACACATAGACAGGAGTAGGCTACGCTACACACATAGACAGGAGTAGGCTACGCTATACACAAAGACAGGAGTAGACTACGCTACACACATAGACAGATTTAGACTACGCTACACACATAGACAGGAGTAGGCTACGCTACACACATAGACAGGAGTAGGCTACGCTATACACATAGACAGGAGTAGACTATGCTATACACATAGACAGGAGTAGACTACGCTACACACAGACAGGAGTAGACTATGCTATACACATAGACAGGAGTAGGCTACGCTACACACATAGACAGGAGTAGGCTACGCCACACACATAGACAGGAATAGGCTACGCTACACACATAGACAGGAGTAGACTACGCTATACACAAAGACAGGAGTAGACTACGCTACACACATAGACAGGAGTAGACTACGCTACACACAAAGACAGGAGTAGACTACGCTACACACATAGACAGATTTAGACTACGCTACACACAAAGACAGGAGTAGGCTACGCTACACACATAGACAGGAGTAGGCTACGCTACACACATAGACAGGAGTAGGCTACGCTATACACATAGACAGGAGTAGACTATGCTATACACATAGACAGGAGTAGACTACGCTACACACAGACAGGAGTAGACTATGCTATACACATAGACAGGAGTAGGCTACGCTACACACATAGACAGGAGTAGGCTACGCCACACACATAGACAGGAATAGGCTACGCTACACACATAGACAGGAGTAGACTACGCTATACACAAAGACAGGAGTAGACTACGCTACACACATAGACAGGAGTAGACTACGCTACACACAAAGACAGGAGTAGACTACGCTACACACATAGACAGATTTAGACTACGCTACACACAAAGACAGGAGTAGGCTACGCTACACACATAGACAGGAGTAGGCTACGCTACACACATAGACAGGAGTAGGCTACGCTACACACATAGACAGGAGTAGACTACGCTATACACAAAGACAGATTTAGACTACGCTACACACAAAGACAGGAGTAGGCTACGCTACACACAGACAGGAGTAGGCTACGCTACACACATAGACAGGAGTAGGCTACGCTACACACATAGACAAGAGTAGGCTACGCTACACACATAGACAGGAGTAGGCTACGCTACACACATAGACAGGAGTAGGCTACGCTATACACAAAGACAGGAGTAGACTACGCTACACACATAGACAGATTTAGACTACGCTACACACATAGACAGGAGTAGGCTACGCTACACACATAGACAGGAGTAGGCTACGCTACACACATAGACAGGAGTAGGCTACGCTATACACATAGACAGGAGTAGACTACGCTACACACATAGACAGGAGTAGACTATGCTACACACATAGACAGGAGTAGGCTACGCTACACACATAGACAGGAGTAGGCTACGCTACACACATAGACAGGAGTAGGCTACGCTACACACATAGACAGGAGTAGGCTACGCTACACACATAGACAGGAGTAGACTACGCTACACACATAAACACAGTCAAGTGAACACACACATAGACAGGAGTAGGCTATGCTACACACATAGACAGGAGTAGGCTATGCTACACACATAGACAGGAGAAGACTACGCTACACACATAGACAGGAGTAGACTACGCTACACACACAGACAGGAGTAGGCTACGCTACACACATAGACAGGAGTAGGCTACGCTATACACAAAGACAGGAGTAGGCTACGCTACACACATAGACAGGAGTAGGCTACGCTACACACATAGACAGGAGTAGACTACGCTACACACATAGACAGGAGTAGGCTACGCTACACACAAAGACAGGAGTAGACTACGCTACACACATAGACAGGAGTAGGCTACGCTTCACACATAGACAAGAGTAGGCTACGCTACACACATAGACAGGAGTAGGCTACACACACATAGACAGGAGTAGGCTACGCTATACACAAAGACAGGAGTAGGCTACGCTATACACAAAGACAGGAGTAGGCTACGCTACACACATAGACAGGAGTAGGCTACGCTTCACACATAGACAAGAGTAGGCTACGCTACACACATAGACAGGAGTAGGCTACACACACATAGACAGGAGTAGGCTATGCTACACACATAGACAGGAGTAGACTACGCTACACACATAAACACAGTCAAGTAAACACACACATAGACAGGAGTAGGCTACGCTACACACATAGACAGATTTAGACTACGCTACACACATAGACAGGAGTAGGCTACGCTACACACATAGACAGATTTAGACTACGCTACACACATAGACAGGAGTAGGCTACGCTACACACATAGACAGGAGTAGGCTACGCTACACACATAGACAGGTGTAGGCTACGCTACACACAGAGACAGGAGTAGGCTACGCTACACACATAGACATGAGTAGGCTACGCTACACACATACACAGGAGTAGACTACGCTATACACATAGACAGGAGTAGGCTACGCTACACAAACAGACAGGAGTAGGCTACGCTACACACATAGACAGGAGTAGACTACGCTATACACATAGACAGGAGTAGGCTACGCTACACACACAGACAGGAGTAGGCTACGCTACACACACAGACAGGAGTAGGCTACGCTACACACATAGACAGGAGTAGGCTACGCTACACACATAGTCAGGAGTAGGCTACGCTATACACAAAGACAGGAGTAGGCTACGCTACACACATAGTCAGGAGTAGGCTACGCTATACACAAAGACAGGAGTAGGCTACGCTACACACATAGACAGGAGTAGACTACGCTACACACATAGACAGGAGTAGACTACGCTACACACACAGACAGGAGTAGGCTACGCTACACACACAGACAGGAGTAGGCTACGCTATACACAAAGACAGGAGTAGGCTACGCTACACACATAGACAGGAGTAGGCTACGCTACACACATAGACAGGAGTAGGCTACGCTACACACATAGACAGGAGTAGGCTACGCTACACACATAGACAGGAGTAGGCTACGCTACACACATAGACAGGAGTAGGCTACGCTATACACATAGACAGGAGTAGGCTACGCTACACACATAGACAGGAGTAGGCTACGCTACACACATAGACAGGAGAAGACTACGCTACACACATAGACAGGAGTAGGCTACGCTACACACATAGACAGGAGTAGACTACGCTACACACAAAGACAGGAGTAGACTACGCTACACACATAGACAGATTTAGACTACGCTACACACATATAGACAGGAGTAGGCTACGCTACACACATAGACAGGAGTAGACTACGCTACACACACAGACAGGAGTAGGCTACGCTACACACATAGACAGGAGTAGGCTACACACACATAGACAGGAGTAGGCTACGCTACACACATAGACAGGAGTAGACTACGCTACACACATAAACACAGTCAAGTGAACACACTCATAGACAGGAGTAGGCTACGCTACACACATAGACAGATTTAGACTACGCTACACACATAGACAGGAGTAGGCTACGCTACACACATAGACAGGAGTAGGCTACGCTACACACATAGACAGGAGTAGGCTACGCTACACACATAGACAGGAGTAGACTACGCTACACATAGACAGGAGTAGACTACGCTACACACATAGACAGGAGTAGGCTACGCTACACACACAGACAGGAGTAGACTACGCTACATACATAGACAGGAGTAGGCTACGCTACACACATAGACAGGAGTAGACTACGCTACATACATAGACAGGAGTAGGCTACGCTACACACATAGACAGGAGTAGACTACGCTACACACACAGACAGGAGTAGGCTACGCTACACACATAGACAGGAGTAGACTACGCTACACACATAGACAGGAGTAGGCTACGCTACACACATAGACAGGAGTAGACTACGCTACACACACAGACAGGAGTAGGCTACGCTACACACATAGACAGGAGTAGACTACGCTACACACAAAGACAGGAGTAGGCTACGCTATACACATAGACAGGAGTAGGCTATGCTACATACATAGACAGAACTAGGCTACACACATGCAGCCAAAAGCAACAGCCTCTTTTATTTATTTTTATTCATGCTGTCTTTCTCTCTCTTCCTGGTATGAAGTGCAGTGGCACACACACACACACACACACACACACACACACACACACACACACACACACACACACACACACACACACACACACACACACACACAAAGCGGGAAAGGGCATATTGTCCAGCCATTACACACGGTGGCAATCTGAGTGGAATGGATGGTGATGATGATAATTACCAAGGCAAACAACAGTTAGACAGGACAATTACCCTGTCAACCCGCCATGTTCAATGTGTAATTCACTCAGTACACACCAGGCAGGCAGACAGACAGACAGACAGATTGGGGAGCTACAGGAGAGAGCTAAGATGGACCACCGCAGTACTTACTGGCGGGCACACATAAAACAGACCCATGCATGAAGACAGATAGACAGACACACATAATCAGGGCCACACACACACGCCTGGCAGATTTGTAGTTGAGGGACTGTAAAAAGAGTCTCTCTCTCTCTCGCTCTCTCTCATAAAAGCAGGATGGCTGCTGGCCTGAAAAGCTGTTACCCTCTCCACTCAGTCCTCTGTCCCATCTCTTTCAGCTGAGACGAATACCTGCAGCCATCTATTAAAGCACCCAGATGAGGTGTGATGGGAAAAGAGAGGATCAGGTTTCCCTGTACCATGTCACACCATGCCAGTGACAGCATAACACCCTTCATCACACGTGGTTGTGTGCTAATGCAGGCTTAGGGGTGTGTGTGTGTGTGTGTGTGTGTGCGTGAGCGTGCGTGAGCATGCTTGTGTGCGTGTGAAGTGGAATGGGGAGTGTGATGGCAGAATTAATGTGACAAGGCAGATGTAATGTAGAGTCATAAATCTTATCTTTGCCTCAGGATCATGAAGGAGGGGACAAGGGGTAACCCGTTAAAGGGAACACACACACACACACACACAGGAACCAAGCTACAAGCTTTATGATGCTGATAATAACCACAGCATTAAAGCTGCTCCAGTCAGCTAATACGCATCGCGCCCTCAGGGTTATAGGGTCAGGCACACGGGCGTACGTGCTGAATCCGCGTTTACAGCCATTTACTCTACTGTGCCAAAACGGCTCATGTATTTAATATTACCGTAATGCAATGCTGTTTCACAAGCCTGATGCTGTTACGACATTTCAATGCCGTACTTAAAGACAGGGGCAGTTGAGTAAGACATGCTGAACCAAGACCGATCTGCTGGTTGACGCACACACACACAAGTGTGTTTGCGTGCTTCCAGCTCAAGCATTAATGTACCTGTTAACTGGAAATTACTCCTGGTGCTATTGTTGTGGGAAGGAGGGGTGGAGGGATGGAGAGATGGAGGGACGGAGGAGTGCAGAGAGGAGGAGGAGGTGTGTGTGTGGGTGTGTGTGAGAGAGAGAGAGAGAGAGAGAGAGAGAGAGGGAGTGCTACATTAGAGTCACACTATACAGTAGATATTGTCACCAGGAGACCTGAAACAGCTTGTGATTTTGCCCTGTAGCCCCCAGCCTCCCCCTCCCTACCACCTCTCCTTGGTAAAATAGGTCAACCAGGTATAATGGAAGGGCAGTGAGGAGCAAGTGTTCCCCCCCCCCCCTCGCCCATCTCCCCCATTCAGAGGAGAGGGAGTGACGGCCCCCCGCAGACACACAGACCTCAGAGAGCAAACCAAGACAGAGCCAGCCACAACACTCACACACAGCCAGCCACAACAGTAGTCTCATTATTAATCGGCACACAAATAGACAACACAGATAGAATTGCATAGAAACCTGTACGTACGTAGAAACATATGCTAATTCACCCACACACCCACTGCATCTCTGCAAAAGCCCAAATGGGAAAATGTAAATGTAAAGACATTTAAATACTGGAGATTGGATGCATGCTCTGCGGGATTCGTGTAAGTGGGTGTTCTCTCTCAGTGTGTTGTGGATCTGTTGTACCTGGCTGATGGGAACAAATGGTTTGTGAATGCCCTGAGCAGAGGGAAGAAGGAGGAGGAAGAGGAGAACAAAGCCTGCTGAGAGAGCCTAGAGGTCTGGGAGTAGGAGGAAGCGAGAGAAGGGAGACAGAGAGAGAGAGAGACAGAGAGGCAGAGACAGAGAGAGGGAGAGGGAGACTAGAGGTTGGAGGAGGCGGCTCTGGAGGAAACAGATGAGGAGGAGGGTTAGATGCTGCTGCAGAGATGCCACTGTCACCACAGAGCGAGATAGAGAGAGAGAGGGGGGGGCATACTATATCTGAGTGAGCATAGGAGTAAGAGAGAGCAAGTGCATCTCTTAAAAAACAAAGTGCACCAAAACACACTAGAAAATCATCCCTGAATAAATACACTTTTTTAAACCTCTCCACTACATTGTTCCCCCCCACGGCCTCTCATCCACTCTCTCTCTCTCTTTCTTCTATCTCTCTTTCTCCCTTTCCCTCACACTCCTCTCAGTTCGACCTTTCTCCAGTGGAAGAGGATCCTGGCCGCTCCCGCTCTTTCCCTCTCCCTCATGCATTAATGATCTGTGGTGATGAGAGTAGCGGAGAGGGCATCTTGTCAGGCCTGTCTGCCTCCCAGTCATCTGACCTCTCCCAAGGACAGAGCACCACAGGCCATACAGACAGGCTAAACAGGCCACAGATAGACATGGAGAGCTATGGATAGACATGGAGAGCTCCAGTCTGCAGGCTAACCCTTCTCATCTTCCATACCCTCTAACCATGACCTGGCAGATACTGATGGGGGCAGAAATGAGCCTACTGCGGAGAAGACAGACACCAGACAGTCACAAACACACCCAGATTCTCCTATTCCATAAGCTGCTGTACACTCGATAGCTATTACACTCAACTCCCTTCAAAGGCTCTGTACATAGTCAATCAGGAAGTCACCATGCTGATACGTCTATCGAGTTAGAGTACATTTCCCAACAGAGAAAAAGATAAAGAGAGAGAGAGAGAGAGAAAATACAGTGACCCCCTCTCATATCACTACCAAGCCCTGCAATACCAAGAGCTGAGCAAAGAAAAGAGTCCCCTCATCCAGCTGGTCCTGGGGCTGAGTTCACAAACCTGTTCTACTAACACACTGAAGCCTCAGGACCAGAACATCCAATCAATCAGAATAAACCAAATTACAACACAGTCAAAACAAAACTACATTGCTTATTGGGAAACACAAGCACAAGCACAGAGCAAAATGCAGTGCTATCTGGCCCTAAATCGACAGTACACCGTGGCTAACTATTTGACTATGGTTACTGATCAAAACCTTAGAAAAACCTTGACAAAGTACAGGCTCAGTGAGCACAGCCTTGCCATTGAGAAGGGTAGACACAGGAAAACCTGGCTCCCTGTAGAGGAAAGGCTGTGCAACCACTGCACAACAGCAGAACCTGAGACGGAGCTGCATTTCCTGACAAAATGTCAAAAATATAAAACAATTAGAGAGTGTCATTTCCCCAAATTTGAAACTCTTATTCAAGGTTTCAAAGACCTCTCTGATGAGGATAGGCTACCCGTCCTGTTGGGGGAGGACGCAGAGAGCTGTGGGTTGGCAGCGCACTACATTGCTGCCTGCCATAAGTTGAGGGACAGTGTCTGACAGACCAATCAACCTGCACATGTACTCTACTGTATGTTTATTGTTATTGTTGAATGTATGGTTATTTTGACACTTAGTTATTGTTGTTACTGTTGTCCCGTTGACCATTTTGATTCTCATTTTTATATTGTAAATAAGCTTTGGCAATATGTACATTGTTACGTCATGCCAATAAAGCAAATTGAATTGAATTGAATTGAAATTGAGAGAGAGAGAGAGAGAGAGAGAGAGAGAGAGAGCAAGAGAGAAGAAAGAGGGAGAGAGGGAGAGAGAGAGAGAGAAAGAGAGGAGAGAGAGAGAGAGAGAGCGAGAGCAAGAGAGAAGAAAGAGGGAGAGAGAGAGAAAGAGAGGAGAGAGAAAAAAGAGGGAGCGAGAGAGAGAGAGAGAAAGAGAGAAGAAAGAGGGAGAGAGAGAGAAAGAGAGAAGAGAGAGAGAGAAAGAGAGAAGAGAGAGCAAGATAGAGAGAGAGAAAGAGAGAGAGAAAGGGAAAGAGGGAAAGAGGGAGAGAGAGAGAGAGAGAAAGGGAAAGAGGGAGAGAGAGAGAGCGAGAGAGAGGGAGAGAGAGGGATGCAGCAGGAGACTTGTTCTGTGGCACTTTCCTCTAGTTGAGGATGCTGTAATGTTGGTTTTGAACTGCAGGATTGGCCCCAACTCCAACCTCATCCAATTCCCTGATTTCTCCTCTTCCTCACAAATTGTCCATCAGGCCATGCAGTTTAGTTCCCCCTACAATACAGACATGGTTGCCTCCACGGTGTCCTCTCACAATCACACTGGAGATTGGAGCATTTCTAGTTTCCCCTTCCTCAATATTGAGGACGAAAGAAAATCAGGTAGCAGTATTGTCTCCAGTGGGATATTCGCTCTTCTTCAGTCCCTCGCGCGCCTTCGTACTGAGCTGAAGCAAAGGCCTAGTCTTATCAGACGGTGTAAAGAGAGAATAAAGAACGAGAGAGAGGAGGAAAGGAATGCAGGGACTTTGTTAGATGTACAGAGCTAAGATAAACAGTACAATATTACCTCCAAATACCTGGGAAATGTGATAGTACTTCAACTAATATGGGGTATGCGCATTTCATACAGAGACTGTAGACTATAGTTGCTACCAGTCACTGGCTCGGTTACAAAGGCGTAAAACATCAAGTGGGAATGTTATTCCTTTCATACTGTGAGTTCAGAAAACTAGAATTCCTAACAAACCAAATATATTGCCTTTGTTGTTTTAAGTATTTTGTTTGGGTTTTGTGTCTAAAATGTCTCCACATCTTTTGAGCCTTACTGGGGAAAAAATACTTTGGTTTTCCTTGGAATAAAACCGGAATTGTAATAATGTATCTCTTTGGAGTAAGTGTCTCTCCCTGTCACCTGCCGGGACAGATTTCCCAGAAGCCTCCTGTGATGTGTCCTGATAGCTGCAGAGAGAGATCTGGGCAGGATGAAAATACCTCTCCCCTCTCCTCCCTGCTCCCTCCGCCACAGCGGCACAGCGTTCCACTGTGCTCCATACCCAAATATTTGACTTTGCCTGTGATCCAGAGGCCTTTAAGGCTTCTAGCCCACTGATCTCTGCTTTCAAAGCGGGTGTTTAAAACACGTCTGACAGAGCAAGCAGCATCCCTAGTAAACTTGGGAGGGAAAGAGGGAGAGATGAAAGGAATGAGGGAGCGCGAGAGAGAGAGAACGCGAGAGAGAGAGAGAGAGAGAGAAAAAAAGAGAGAGAGAAAAAAAGAGAGACTATAGAGATATACGGTAGGTAGACAGAGAGAGAGAAAGAGAGAGAGAGAGAGAAAGAGAGCGAGAGCGAGAGAGAGAGAAAGAGAGCGAGAGAGAGAGAGCGAGAGAGAGACGAGTTAAGATAAAAGAGGCCATGACGTTATCTTTCATATCATCAAAAACAGAATTATTGTTTGTCTGCTTGGAAAATGATTTGACATGGTACTGTAGGTTCTAATGTCATCTCATTGTTGTCTTCAGATATTTTTACACATTATAGATAAAACAGACGTTCCAAGGTGAAAAGGCATCAGATATGACAATGACATCAGATACCTTGTGATGTAGTCCCATGAAGATCTTAGGCTTTTTATAGTTATTCCCTTAATATAAAGGTGTCCACATTTACCAGCCAAAATAGTTCGGAAGAGTCCATCCATATATTACGTTTGTTCGTTTTGGACTTTGGTTTGTTCTTTTTGGGCTGTTCAGGAACACGTCGGTTGTTTTTGGGCTGTTCTGGAACACGTCGGTTGTTTTTGGGCTGTTCAGGAACACGTCGGTTGTTTTTGGGCTGTTCAGGAACACGTCGGTTGTTTTTGGACTGTTCATGAACACGTCGGTTGTTTACACGTCGGTTGTTTTTGGGCTGTTCAGGAACACGTCGGTAGTTTTTGGGCTGTTCAGGAACACGTCGGTTGTTTTTGGACTGTTCAGGAACACGTCGGTTGTTTTTGGGCTGTTCAGGAACACGTCGGTTGTTTTTGGGCTGTTCAGGAACACGTCGGTTGTTTTTGTGCTGTTCAGGAACACGTCGGTTGTTTTTGGGCTGTTCAGGAACACGTCGGTTGTTTTTGGGCTGTTCTGGAACACGTCGGTTGTTTTTGGGCTGTTCAGGAACACGTCGGTTGTTTTTGGGCTGTTCAGGAACACGTCGGTTGTTTTTGGGCTGTTCAGGAACACTTCGGTTGTTTTTGGGCTGTTCAGGAACACGTCGGTTGTTTTTGGGCTGTTCTGGAACACGTCGGTTGTTTTTGGGCTGTTCAGGAACACGTCGGTTGTTTTTGGGCTGTTCAGGAACACGTCGGTTGTTTTGGGGCTGTTCAGGAACACGTTGGTTGTTTTGGGGCTGTTCAGGAACACGTTGGTTGTTTTGGGGCTGTTCAGGAACACGTCGGTTGTTTACACGTCGGTTGTTTTTGGGCTGTTCAGGAACACGTCGGTTGTTTTTGGGCTGTTCAGGAACACGTCGGTTGTTTTTGGGCTGTTCAGGAACACGTCGGTTGTTTTGGGGCTGTTCAGGAACACGTTGGTTGTTTTGGGGCTGTTCAGGAACACGTTGGTTGTTTTGGGGCTGTTCAGGAACACGTCGGTTGTTTACACGTCGGTTGTTTTTGGGCTGTTCAGGAACACGTCGGTAGTTTTTGGGCTGTTCAGGAACACGTCGGTTGTTTTTGGGCTGTTCAGGAACACGTCGGTTGTTTTTGGGCTGTTCAGGAACACGTCGGTTGTTTTTGGGCTGTTCAGGAACACGTCGGTTGTTTTTGGGCTGTTCAGGAACACGTCGGTTGTTTTTGGGCTGTTCAGGAACACGTCGGTTGTTTTTGGGCTGTTCAGGAACACGTCGGTTGTTTTTGGGCTGTTCAGGAACACGTCGGTTGTTTTTGGGCTGTTCAGGAACACGTCGGTTGTTTTTGGGCTGTTCAGGAACACGTTGGTTGTTTTTGGGCTGTTCAGGAACACATCGGTTGTTTTTGGGCTGTTCAGGAACACGTCGGTTGTTTTTGGGCTGTTCTGGAACACGTCGGTTGTTTTTGGGCTGTTCAGGAACACGTCGGTTGTTTTTGGGCTGTTCTGGAACACGTCGGTTGTTTTTGGGCTGTTCAGGAACACGTCGGTTGTTTTTGGGCTGTTCAGGAACACGTCGGTTGTTTTTGGGCTGTTCAGGAACACGTCGGTTGTTTTTGGACTGTTCAGGAACACTTCGGTTGTTTTTGGGCTGTTCAGGAACACGTCGGTTGTTTTTGGGCTGTTCTGGAACACGTCGGTTGTTTTTGGGCTGTTCAGGAACACGTCGGTTGTTTTTGGGCTGTTCAGGAACACGTCGGTTGTTTTTGGGCTGTTCAGGAACACGTTGGTTGTTTTGGGGCTGTTCAGGAACACGTCGGTTGTTTACACGTCGGTTGTTTTTGGGCTGTTCAGGAACACGTCGGTAGTTTACACGTCGGTTGTTTTTGGGCTGTTCAGGAACACGTCGGTAGTTTTTTGGGCTGTTCAGGAACACGTCGGTTGTTTTTGGGCTGTTCAGGAACACGTCGGTTGTTTTTGGGCTGTTCAGGAACACGTCGGTTGTTTTTGGGCTGTTCAGGAACACGTCGGTTGTTTTTGGGCTGTTCAGGAACACGTCGGTTGTTTTTGGGCTGTTCAGGAACACGTCGGTTGTTTTTGGGCTGTTCAGGAACACGTCGGTTGTTTTTGGTCTGTTCAGGAACACGTCGGTTGTTTTTGGGCTGTTCAGGAACACGTTGGTTGTTTTTGGGCTGTTCAGGAACACGTCGGTTGTTTTTGGGCTGTTCAGGAACACGTTGGTTGTTTTTGGGCTGTTCAGGAACACATCGGTTGTTTTTGGGCTGTTCAGGAACACGTCGGTTGTTTTTGGGCTGTTCAGGAACACGTCGGTTGTTTTTGGGCTGTTCAGGAACACGTCGGTTGTTTTTGGGCTGTTCAGGAACACGTCGGTTGTTTTTGGGCTGTTCAGGAACACGTCGGTTGTTTTTGGGCTGTTCAGGAACACGTCGGTTGTTTTTGGGCTGTTCAGGAACACGTCGGTTGTTTTTGGTCTGTTCAGGAACACGTCGGTTGTTTTTGGGCTGTTCAGGAACACGTTGGTTGTTTTTGGGCTGTTCAGGAACACGTCGTTTGTTTTTGGGCTGTTCAGGAACACGTCGGTTGTTTACACGTCGGTTGTTTTTGGGCTGTTCAGGAATACGTCGGTTGTTTTTGGGCTGTTCAGGAACACGTCGGTTGTTTTTGGGCTGTTCAGGAACACGTCGGTTGTTTTTGGGCTGTTCAGGAACACGTTGGTTGTTTTTGGGCTGTTCAGGAACACGTTGGTTGTTTTTGGGCTGTTCAGGAACACGTCGGTTGTTTTTGGGCTGTTCAGGAACACGTCGGTTGTTTTTGGGCTGTTCTGGAACACGTCGGTTGTTTTTGGGCTGTTCTGGAACACGTCGGTTGTTTTCGGACGCAAGCCGAAGTTCAGAGCCGTAGTCTACGCCCCTTCGTCGTGATTGGCCAACAGTAGGGATTCTTCAATCAAGTCTTTGTTGTCATTCAACGAGAGACAACTCGTTTTCATGACAATTTTTTAATAGAGAAATACTGCACCAAACATCTTAGTTAGATGTAAAAAACAATCTCCTCATCAAAAACATATTTCTTGAGTTATCTTAGATTGATTCTGACTATTTGGAGGAAGTACTGGCTACGGCGACTCAAAATGGACAAACAGTACTATTGCCCCTCTTTTCTCGTTTTTCAAGCAAAGGTATTTTAAGGACGTATGCGGCCAGCCAAACTGAAGCATGCTGACGCCTTTAATGTCCCTTTGACACACACACACACACACACACACACACACACACACACACACACACACACACACACACACACACACACACACACACATAGAGAAGTCATTATGACAATTGAAAGTGTGAAGGTACGAAAAACCTTTAAAAAAACGGTTGTAGAACCCGGAGAAGCGTATCCTCCCAAAACCATCTCAAAATGAATGCATACAAATTGAATCAGTCTTATTCAGTCTTTATCAGTATTGTGGGATTGATGCACGTACCAGAGAGGGGTGCTGGTCACCACATGAGCCCCCTCTCCTCAACCAATGACTGTCACACCAACCAATGATGGCGACTACGTCGCAGAACCATCAGCTCACCCATTACACTCCACACACATGTACGAATACACACACATTTCAAAATGTTATACATCCCCCTCCCTCTATGAAATGCGAGCCCTGACTCCCTGATGTGTTATATGAGTGACAGACAGGGGCAGGGAAATGCACAGTGTGCACGACAGGGTAGTAAACACTGGGGCAAGAGAGGGGGCGAGAGCAACGACAATATGACTAGAGATAGGACGGGGGAGAGAGAGAGAGAGAGATAGTTTATAGAGAGGAAGAGAGAGAAAGAGAGAAAGAGAGAGAGAGAGAGAGAGAAAAAGGGAGAGATAGAGAAAGAAAAAAAGGGGGAGAGAGAGAGAAAGAGAGAGATAGAGAGAGAAAGGGAGAGACAGAAAAAGAGAAAGGAAAACAGAGAGAGAGAGTTCTTCACAGGCTGGTGGTTTCAGCCAGCACCATCAGCCCCCACGTCCTCACCAGACTGTCTTCTCCCCAACCTCCCCCTCTCCTCTCCTTTCTCCAGCCCTCCCTGGGCCAGACAGCTGTGATTAATGGTGTGTCTGCTGAGGCGGGGTCCACCACTCCTGACTACACTAAACATTATCATAACTTTTCAGCTCTTATCGGAGCAGAGAGAATATTGGGAGCCCCGGGGACAAGATTTATGTCCAGTGCCTTGCCAACCATTCAACCTGCACCACCACAACCTAACAGCCTATTTCCATTTAACTGCAGCACTTTAAAACTAGTGTGTTTAAAAAATGGCTCCTGAGGGGGGAAACATGGCAGACAGTGGATTCAGATTAGTAACAATAATGGAGAATTGACACTGATGAAATTACACTGCCTACTGTCATATTACCCCCTCATAAGGAAATCATTCACACCATGTTGAAACTACAAGGTAACACTGTCTTCCATCCCCATTCTAACATATACAGGCAATACTCTGCCTGAATAGAAACCCCACCACACAGCGGTAGTATTATATTTTACGGCTGTATTTTACTAATGTGTTTTTAATACATGAAATATTCTTGCTTCAATATGTGCTGTGCCACGTGTCAACAGCAGCATCATAATAAAGGCAATATAACAGGAGAGTTTCACACTGTCTTCATATCATCTGTTCCCCCAGGAGCCATGAGTGTTTATATTACTGTACATTACCCTCTCTCTGCTGTCATTATCTCCTACACACAGGGATGAGTGGCTCCCCTCCCTCCCAACCACCGCTAACGCTTTATTCTCTCACATAGGAGGAGGAGGAGGAGGGACTGAGGCTGCATAGACTTTGTACAGTATGATATACACACTAGAGAATCACCCATTCCTATACCCAAATACTTATTGGAGCACACACGCGTGTAGTAAACCCCCTTATATAAGAGCCATCCACATCCATGCAACCACCCCACATAAACGCCCCACACACATAAGACCCACTCCTTTTTCAGAGCGTGATCGTGATGAACGTGTGAGCCGCTTGGAGCTCCGGAGTGTCACGCCGTAAAAATGCAATTTGGCTGCAGACGGTTCGCTGGAGATTTGGGTTGGGCTGTGGGGTTCTGCCGGGGGGGGGGGGGGGGGGGGGGGGGTGTGGGGGTGGCTGTAATCAAGGGAGGGTGAGAGGGGCTGCAGTGCTTAAGGGCACTATACCCTAACTGCCTCCTCGTCTCCCATGGGCAACACTTTCACATTACAACAGAGAGAGGGGAGGGGGGCTAGAGAGAGGAGGGAGAGAGAGAGGTGTAGATGGGTGGAAAGTGTGAGGAGGAAAGTAGAGGAAGAAGACAAAGGCGAAGGAAAGACTCCCTCTCAAGACACAAGCCATATAAATCCATAACGTAACCCATTGAAACCCATTCCACTCTGCCATCAGCGGAATTGATAAAGAAAGCCAGTGGTTACACGTTACAGAATATGCATTCAGTATTAAACAGCTCCATTCAGCTTCCATTTATGAAGTATATTTCTGTACCATGTACCGTACATTTCTGTTCCTGTACATCTCCATGTGTGTTGTGGCTGCCAGGCAATGTGCATGTGCGGCGTTGCTAGCGTAGCTACATCACCTCAGGGCCCTCCTGCCACCCAGCATAGTGCAGTCCGTGCCAGGGGCCATTAAGGCTCCACATACACCTTAGCCACAGAGAGCTCCTGATGTGATGACTCTCTGCTGGAGAGAGAGTGGAGTCCTCCAGTCACTTCACAATGCACAGCCCGAGTGCCACTGCAATCTGTTGTGACAAAGTGCCCCAAACTTGACAAATTGCTTTTTGTGAAGAGGGTACATGCACTTATTCATAGTTGTATATATATATATATATATTATTTATTTTTTAAAGAAGAAAATACAAAATCACAGCTGTTGTTGTTTTTGCTGAAGTAAAGAGACTTCAGCAAAAAGTTTTCTTTAACAAGCAGACTAGAAGCAGGAGTGCTTCATCCAGCCAGAGGCCACGCCTCTTGTTTTGTTTTCTTGAGATTGAAGGAGGAGATAAACCAAAGTGTCGTGACTTGAATCAACATTGAGGCCTTTTGATATTAAACTGAACCAGATGTACAGTTGGACCTCCATCTATGTTCACCCAACATCAGCCCATACAGAAGGCCACCAGGTGTCCACCAACCTCTGAGGACATAAAACATTTTACAGCTAGCTAAAAGGTCATGACCCCATTGAAACCCCTGAGGCTACATCACAGACCGACAGGGGTCAACTAATGAAGCATGCAGGAAGACTTTACCTCCAATCAACCCCTGTTGACCTCCTCTTGCTCACTTCAATACACGTCTCTATTCTACATGTTCCATCTAGTTGCTAAGGGTTGTAGACCAGAGTGTAGACCAGAGTGCAGACCAGGTGCTCTATAATATTTCCTGTGATTCATCCATGCACACATCCTCCATTTTCAAAATGTTTTTTTTCTGGTGAAGTGAGTCTGGTGTGCATTATGAATGGCCTGCTTATAGTATTCTCCAAAAGCATCCAGACCGCTTTTGACGAAGGAAAGAAACTGTGCTCACTCAAGGTGCATCATCAGCACACAACTTTGTTTTTCTTTCTCAGTTCAGGCAGATCGACTCCAGTAGTGATAATTACACGTCTGATTGTACTGCTCATCCCTCCTCTCTCATCCCTCCTTCCTCTCATCCCTCCCCTCTCATCCCTCCTCTCTCATCCCTCCTCTCTCATCCCTCCTTCCTCTCATCCCTCCCCTCTCATCCCTCCTTCCTCTCATCCCTCCCCTCTCATCCCTCCCCTCTCATCCCTCCTCTCTCATCCCTCCTCTCTCATCCCTCCTCTCTCATCCCTCCCCTCTCATCCATCCTCTCTCATCCCTCCTTCCTCTCTGATTACATCTCTCTCCAGCTCTCCACTAAGCTCATCAGGCACATCTGTTTGCAGCACCACCAAACAAGGAGCACATTAACAAACAAACAGACAACAATTATTCTCCTTTTGAAGCCTTCCATGTGCTCCATTAGGGGAATGCCGGGATGGGATTGGATGATCAGAGTAGGGCTGGGCGATATGGCCAAAATGTCATATACAGTATTTTTCACATTTTCTGACAGTATTTAATGTTTTTGAATAATGAGAGTTGCTAATGTGCTTTATGAGTGGTGTGTGAACCAACGGTGGCAACACATACATTCTAAGTGATTTTAATGGGTCTTTCTCCATTCAAATTGTTTTATACTGTTCAATTCAACTTCAAACCCACATTGTTTTCTACATTTCCAATTTCTGAATTTCCTGCACTCATTTGAGATAATTTCCACACTGCCACGTAGGGCTGCACAATATGCGCAAAAAATCGAGGCCTGATTTTAACCAAATGTTGCAATTGCGATTAGATCAAAACACTTAGGTGAACTGTTGGAATCATGGAAATATAATGATTATTCTAATTCTATAGTTAGAATATAAAAAATAGTGAACACGTTGAATACACTGTTGTTTGACATGACAACAAATTAAAATGCCAGGGGGGAGTTATTTTGACAGGGCAGGAACCAATGTGTTGGTCCATATAATCTATGGCTACATGAAATGTTTTCTTTTTGCTTCATGTAGCTAACATGTTCATGCTTCACCTATTCCTCTTTGATTTAGAAGATACTGTTGCACAAGCAACATGCTGATTTAGGTCTACTTCATCACTGGCATAGGGCTTTAGCTAGCTACGTTTGCGCTGACTCAGTACGTTTATTAGCTAGCTAGCCAGCTAACTAGCGATTAGCGTTAGCGGCTACCGCAAGCTAGCAATTAGCATTAGCGGCTAACACGATTTAGCTACAACTTGCCAAGAAAAGATAAACTAGTTGTTTGCAAATATAAGAAACAAACGAATAGCGTAATTATAGAACGCTTGAACATTTTTATTAAGAAGCACAACAAAAACAGCATCCTTGTCGTCAACATTGTTGCATCACCATGCAAACTGAACACAAGTGTATTGTGGTCGAACAACTTGAGTGACAAGGGGCAGGGCTAGGTCTGTCTGGAAAGCGGCATGGAGAGAGAGCAGAGAGAGATGACTCATATAGCGTTTTTTGTGTCACATAAACAAAAACCAAACAATCAAATACCGTTATAGAAGGTAAAGTAAAAAGCCGGTCCTTTCATCAATACCGGTATATAGTAATAGTATACCGCCCAGCCCTAGATCAGAGGACTTATAGGGAGCACTACTCTGCCATCCTACAGAGCAGGTCCAGCATGCAGTCTTTACACCACTTACCTTCTATAGGATTATGACGGGAATGGACACTCAAAGTTAATGACTGGTGCTCAAGACACCAAGGATAATGAAGTCTGAGGATTGTCGTTGCTGTGTCATATTTGTTTTATGTATTTTCAGACATTTATTTAATTTACAAATCTAATTGAATTTAATTCGGTCATGGTAGACTTTTTCCCCCGTTGCCACTGCGACAGACATGAAGAATGTGAGCTGATCCAGAGCTGTCAGTCACACTGCATTAGAGGGGGTCAAGACACAGCTGGGGGTCAGAGGTTAACCCCATTACGAGCTGGGGCTCCTCTCTTTCACCTCTACTCTCCGTCTGTCTGTCACTGTCCGTCTTCTCCTCTCAGGGTCCTAAATTAACTTTTGGGTTTGACAACCAATAATGGCCTTGGTTATAAGCAGAGTTTAAAACCCTCAGCCAGACCCTGGTGTTACCTTGACTTCCTCTTGAAACACAAGCATAGCTCTGACGCTAGGCTTCCCTCTTTCAATATCCCTGGTGAGAATAACAATTAACTGCGAATTCCCTCCTGTCTTTTCTTTCCCAATACTTAACTCTTCCCAATACCAACAGACTCCTGAACAGCTTTTATCCCCAATCCATGACTGCTAAATAGCTAGAAAAATGGCTATATGGACTATCTGACTTGACACTTGTATTTTATTTGTATTCTTGCACTGTCTCTATGTACTCTCACAGGACTCTACACACTGACACTCCAACACACGCACACACACACTCACTTCATTTGCTCACACACATAACACACACAAACATTTATACTGACTCTACACACACGCACACAAACTCACATACAATCATAATTTACGCTGCTGCTACTCTGTTTATCATATATCCTGGTGCCTTGTCACCTTACCCCTATACATATCTACAGTTGAAGTCGGAAGTTTACATACACTTAGGTTGGAGTCATTAAAACTTGTTTTTCAACCACTCCACAAATTTCTTGTTAACAAACTATCGTTTTGGCAAGTCGGTTAGGACATCTACTTTGTGCATGACACAAGTCATTTTTCCAACTGTATCACAATTCCAGTGGGTCAGAAGTTTACATACACTAAGTTGACTGTGCCTTTAAACAGCTTGGAAAATTCCAGAAAATTATGTCATGGCTTTAGAAGCTTCTGATAGGCTAATTGACATCATTTGAGTCAATTGGAGGTGTATTTCGAGGCCTACCTTCAACCTCAGTGCCTCTCTGCTTGACATCATAGAAAAATCAAAAGAAATCAGCCAAGACCTCAGAGAAAGAATTGTAGACTCCACAAGTCTGGGTCATCCTTGGGAGCAATTTCCAAACACCTGAAGGTATCACGTTCATCTGTACAAAGCAAGTATAAACACCATGGGACCACGCAGCCGTCATACCACTCAGGAAGTAGACACGTTCTGTCTCCTTGAGATGAAGGTACTTTGGTACGAAAAGTGCAAATCAATCCCAGAACAACAGCAAAGAACCTTGTGAAGATGCTGGAGGAAACGGGTACAAGAGTATCTATATCCACAATAAAACGAGTCCTATATCGACATATCCTGAAAGGCCGCTCAGCAAGGAAGAAGCCACTGCTCCAAAACCTCCATAAAAAAGCCAGACTACGGTTTGCAACTGCACATGGGGACAAAGATCATACTTTTTGGAGAAATGTCCTCTGGTCTGATGAAACAAAAATAGAACTGTTTGGCCATAATGACCATCGTTATGTTTGGAGGAAAAGGGGGGATGCTTGCAAGCCGAAGAACACCATCCCAACCGTGAAGCACGGGGATGGCAGCATCATGTTGTGGGGATGCTTTGCTGCAGGAGGGACTGGTGCACTTCACAAAATAGATGGCATCATGAGGGAGGGAAATTATGTGGATATATTAAAGCAACATCTCAAGACATCAGTCAGGAAGTTATAGCTTGGTCGCAATGGGTCTTCCGAATGGACAATGACCCCAAGCATACTTACAAAGTTGTGGCAAAATGGCTTAAGGACAACAAATTTAAGGTATTGGAGTGGCCATCACAAAGCCCTGACCTAAATCCTATACAACATTTGTGGACAGAACTGAAAAAGTGTGTGCGAGCAAGGAGGCCTAAAAACCTGACTCTGTCAAGAGGAATGGGCCAAAATTCACCCAACTTATTGTGGGAAGCTTGTGGAAGGATACCCGAAACATTTGACCCAAGTTAAACAATTTAAAGGCAATGCTACCAAATACTAATTGAGTGTATGTAAACTTCTGACCCACTGGGAATGTGATGAAAGAAATAAAAGCTGAAATAAATCATTTTCTCTACTATTATCCTGACATTTCACATTCTTAAAATAAAGTGGTGATCCTAACTGACCTAAGACAGGGAATTCTTACTAGGACTAAATGTCAGGAATTGTAAAAAACCGAGTTCAAATGTTTACATTGATATTGATTACGGCATTGATGGTTTAGAACAAGACATGTGTTTCAGTGCACGTGACATAAAAACTGTAAACTTTCCTCTCATCCCCCTGCACTCTCTTTTCCTTCACTCCCCTCCCTCGCGTTCCCCATTCTCCACTCCTCCTCTCCTCTGCTCATTATTTAATTTTTGATGAGAGGGGGGACTGGGAGTACTAACCCCAGTGCACTCACAGGCCCAAGCCTGGCCTGCTTTAATATTTCATGGAGATGTGCAATAACACCAAACACACACACAGAGAGACACACACACACACACAAGCACACACACAAGCACACTGCCTGTGGGCGTACTGTAGCGCTGAGAGGTGGCGGGGAGAGCAGGTGTCGTTGGCGAATGCTAATTGAACTTGTCCATGGGTCAGTAAGCCTTCCTGTCCCCCCCGAACCGTCGTGAACAGATACTTCCTGCCGGCCTGGGAGAGGAGCTGATAGAAGGGCTATACGGCTGTATGGCTGGAGGCATCCATTTCCCGCTCTAACAGTACCCAGCCTCTTCATAGGTATTACTGTATTAGTAGTTATGGGAGAGATGGAGCCTCTGAGCCCCATGATGAGTAGGATTACATAGAGCTGTCAATCATTGACTACTATCATCTAACACCAGGCCAAAGAGATGGAGGATGACTCAGGGATTTTCTCATGCAACAGTCTGATTCAAATCAACTTCCTTCACAATCACCTGGCTGAGGCAAAACAAGTCCATTACATCCACAGTCACATGATCTGGAGGCCTGCATATCTTCTCAGCATGTTTTGATTCGTTCTATTTCAATACTACATGACCCGTTGTTGTGCCCTTCCACATGTACATCCCTACAGAGTCTACCAGTCCTATCAATCTGTATTCTCCCATTATGGATGGAGAGGCAGAATGATCCTGACACCCTCGTTATAATATAAATGAGAATGTGTGTATGATAGGCAATAACACACACGGTGTTAGGCCTCATTCAGTTTGTAGATGAGATTATGCAGGTACAGCGAGGTCATGTAAGCCAATCCCCGCGGCCCATTACAACAGCGCTCATGCATTTCTCATCATTATAGCACCCCTCCCATGATGTAAGCCCTCCTTCCCTCCTCCAGGTGTGTGGGGTCTGCCTGGTGCCTGGCCCATGTATCATTCATACGGTTATAGTGCATCTCTTTGTTTTACGCCGTCTCAATGGCATTAATGGCGCCATGTTATCTAGCTAGCAGCTACAGGGCCTTTAGAAAATATTCACACCCCTTGACTTATTCCACATTTTGTTGCCTTACAGCCTGAAATCAAAACGAAAGTGTTTTTCGGTCTCTTATCTCCACACAATACCCCATAATGACAAAGTGAAAACATGTTTTCAGGATTTCTTTTTCGAATTTATTGAAAATGAAATATTCCATTTAGATAAGAATTTACTGCTCTGAGTCCATATTTTGTAGAGGCACCTTTGGCAGCGACTGCAGCTGTGAGTCTTTTTTGGTAAGTCTCTAAGAGTTTTCCAGACCAGGATTGTATAACATTTGCCTATTACTCTTTTCAAAATTCTTCCAACTCTGTCAAATTGGTTGTTGATAATTTATTGACAACCATTTTCAGGTCTTGCCATAGATGTTCAAGCAGCTTTAAGTCAAAACTGTAACTCGGCCACATTTACTATCTCCTTGGTAAGCAACTCCAGTGTAGATTTGGCCTTGTGTTTTAGGTTATTCTCCTGCTGAAAGGTGAATTCAAATCCCAGTGACTGAACCAGGTTTTCCTCAAGGATTTTGCCTGTACTTAGATCCATTCCATTTCTTTTTTATCCTGAAATAATCCCCAGTCCTTAGCCCATGACAAACAGTTGAAGTCGGAAGTTTACATACAACTTAGCCAAATACATTTAAACTCAGTTTGTACAATTCCTGACATTTAATCTTAGTAAAAATTCCCTTTCTTATGTCAGTTAGGATCACCACTTTATTTTAAGAATGTGAAATGTCAGAATAATAGTAGAGAGAATTATTTCTTTCAGCTTTTATTTCTTTCATCAGATTCCCAGTGAGTCAGAAGTTTACATACACTCAATTAGTATTTGGTAGCATTGCCTTTAAATGGTTTAACTTGGGTCAAACATTTTGGGTAGCCTTCCACAAGCTTCCCACAATAAGTTAGGCGAATTTTGGCCCATTCTTCCTGGCAGAGCTGGTGTAACCGAGTCAGGTTTTTACCATTTTCCTATTTTCCAAGCTGTTTAAAGGCACAGTCAACTTAGTGTAAGTAAACTTCTGACCCACTGGAATTGTGATACAGTGAATTATAAGTGAAATAATCTGTCTGTAAACAATTTTTGGAAAA
Organism: Salvelinus fontinalis; assembly: GCF_029448725.1. Lineage (NCBI taxonomy): Eukaryota > Metazoa > Chordata > Actinopteri > Salmoniformes > Salmonidae > Salvelinus > Salvelinus fontinalis. The sequence goes on from NC_074685.1 coordinate 31,415,576, forward strand.
ATGACTTGTGTCATGCACACAGTAGATGTCCTAACCGACTTGCCAATACTATAGTTTGTTAACAAGAAATGTGTGGAGTGGTTGAAAAACGAGTTCTAATGACTCCAACCTAAGTGTATGTAAACTTCCGACTTCAACTGTAACTCAGCCACCACTATGCTTGAAAGTATAGAGAGTGATTCTCAGTAATACGTTGTGTTGGATTTGCCCAAACATAACACGTTGTATTCAGGACAAAAAGTTAATTGTTTTTCCAAATTTTTGCATTACTTTAGTGTCTTGTTGCAAACAGGATGCATGTTTTGGAATATCTGAACATTTTTAGTGTGCAGGAATTGTGAACAGATCCTTGCAACATGGGGCCGTGAATTATCATGCTGCAAGATGAGATGATGGCAGCAGATGAATGGCACAACAATGGGCCTCAGGATCTCGTCACAGTATCTCTGTGCATTCAAAATGCCATCGATAAAATGCAATCATGTTCGTTGTCTGTAGCTTATGCCTGTCCATACCATAACCCCAGCGCCACCATGGGGCACTCTGTTTTGCCATCTGCCCAGTACAGTTGAAACTGAGATTCATCTGTGAAGAGCACACTTCTCCAGCGTGCCACTGGCCATCAAAGGTGAGCATTTGCCCACTGACGACGAACTGCAGTCAGGTCAAGACCCTGGTGAGGACGGCGAGGACGCAGATGAGCTTTCCTGAGACGGTTTCTGACAGTTTGTGCAGAAATTCTTTGGTTGTACAAACTTAGTTTCCTCAGCAGTCCGGGTGGCTGGTCTCAGACGATACCGCAGGTGAAGAAACCGGATGTGGAAGTCCTGGGCTGGTGTGGTTACAAGTGGTCTGCGGTTGTGAGGCCGGTTGGACATACTGACAAAATCTAAAACAACGTTTGAGCCGGCTTATGGTAGAGAAATGAACATTCAATTCTCTGGTAACAGCTGTGGTGGACATTCTTGCAGTCAGCATGCCAATTGCACGCTCCCTCAAAACTTGAGACATCCGTGACGTTTTGTTGCGTGACAAAACATGGGGGGGGTCTGCACATTTTAGAGTGGTGTCTTTTAGCACAAGGTGCACCTGTGTAATGATCATGCTTTTTAAATCAGGTGGATGGATTATTTTGGCATAGGAGAAATGCTCAGAGATGTAAACAAATTTGTGCTCAAAAGTTAAGAAAAATAATATTTTTGTGCGTATGGAATATTTCTAGAATCTTCTATTTCAGCTCATGAAACACGGTACCACCACTTTACATGTTGCATTTATATTTTTGTTCAGTGTATAATTTTGTTGATCCAGCCTCAGTTTTCTCCTATCACAGCCATTAAATGCTGTAACTGTTTTAAAGTCATCATTGGTCTCATGGTGAAATCCCTGAAAAATCATGTTAAACACTATTATTTGAGCTTGCCATAACAAAGGAATTGAATAACTTATTATCTCAAGACTTTTAAGCTTTAAATGTTTTATAAATGTGTAAAAATTTCAAAAAACATAATTACGCTTTGACATTATGGAGTATTGTGTGTGGGCCAGTGACAAAAAATCTCAATTGAATCTATTTTTAATTCAGGCTGTAAAACAACAAAACGTGGAAAAAGACAAGGGGTGTGAAAACCTTCTGAAGGCACTGCAGCTACTATACTTGAGATTTAACAAAGTGTAACGAAAATATTTATTTTAGAGGTACAGTAGTCTTACCTGTAGATGACACAGTCATGGTTAGGTGAGGAGAAGAGGATCCAGACATGGAACAGAGAAGAGAAAAAATGAATTAGTCTGAGAAAAATTTGAATAAATATCAAGCTGAGGCAATTTCCATTTCCATGCCAAACTATCTGAATATCAAAATGCTTTTTCAATTCATTCTGTCATTAAAATGTCTAATATTTTGTTTGTTTCCAGCTCTGAAATAGAAATGACCTTTGGATAATAATAGCATGCCATTTAATGTGATACATAACGGTACAGTCGACCCAGAAGTTACATGAGTCACATCAGCCAATGGTAACGCACTATTCTGTGTCGGAAATGAAGGAACTCAGGACTGGATTGTGTATAGAATTTATGGAGTGTGTATAGAAGGAGAACGTGTCTCCAGAAGCCCAGTCAGAGTGTGTGTAGAACATAGAACATGTAGTACTCTGAGGGGGAGGAACGTACATACGGCTTTAATTAGGGTCAAGCAGACCTGACTATTTGTTTTCATTTGGCTGATTTACCCCCTTTCATTTGGCAGCTGGCTAACATGCATGCCCCAGACCCCCACGCCAGACCCCGAGCCCCTACCCTGAGGTGAGGGGATACGGCTGGCTCTGGGAAGGGGAGAAGGGTGGGGAGCGAGGAAGGGAATTACGGTGGAGTGGCTCTCCTGCTAGGGTGCATGACCCTGGGCAGTGTGGCGATGGAGGAAGCAGAGCCAGTCGGATGCTTCAGAGCAGGACACAGAGATTACGCCTGCTTTTAACAGGACCTGTCATGTGTACATATATACTCTGTGTACATATACTGAGGGGGTTTATTCAGTGCAATATTGCATGTGACCCCTATGTCTTTCCTCATGGGTAAACACATTTCCTTTGGTCTTAAGCCTTGGGGGTAAAGGTGATATTCCATCAGTGTGGGAAGAGATGTACCCCCAAAGACATTATATTAGATATTAGGACCACGCCCCAGATTACACGAGGCTCTAAATCGATTCCCCAAGGAGAATCTTCCTATGACTTTACTGGACCCAAGCCTTGGTTCTTCTCTCTAACATACTGATGGTCCAGTGGGGCGATTCCATGCCAACATGGATGGAAAATATTTTTGGTATCTCAGATTGTGAGAAATGTCTGAACACAAAAACTTATTGGGAGGAAGGGTGTTTGACATGCTTTTTACATTTGGATCACAAACCATTTTTTAGAAAATCATGATGAAAGTGGCCATTTTAGAACGATATATGCCTTCAGTAAGTAAGACCCCATGATCTGTGAACCGTACATGATACAGACAACATCTGGCTGTCTGTAACGGTTTTCTTCCTGGGATGAAGGAGAGGACCAAAACGCAGCGCGGCTAGTGTTCAACATGATTTAATAAAGAATAAACGGTAACACTACTACAAGTAACAAAATAACAAATGTGAAAACCGAGACAGACCTATCTGGTGCAGACCACAAACACAGAGACAGGAAACAACCACCCACAATCCCCAACACAAAACAAGCCACCTATATATGATTCTCAATCAGGGACAACGATTGACAGCTGCCTCTGATTGAGAACCATATTAGGCTGAACACAGAAACAGACAAACTAGACACACAACATAGAATTCCCACCCAGCTCACGTCCTGACCAACACTAAACAAGCAAAACACATAAGAACTATGGTCAGGACGTGACACTGTCATTATACTCCATATAGTGTTCTCTTAAATATGGAGTATGTCTAGATTCTGAAATAGTATTATTAATATTTCAAAAGTACCCTTTTTGATTTAGCTTATTTTTTTCTCCATAGTTTAAAACAATATACTCTTCAAACACATCACATTTCCAGAGTGGCTCTTTGCTACTTGAATACTTATGTAAATGTGATATTTCAGTTGATTTTATTTCATAAATCAACATAAAATTCTAAAAAAACAGTTTCTGCTTTGTCATTATGGGGTATTGTGTGTCGATTGACGGGGGAAAAAAGCAATTTAATCCACTTTCGAATAAGGATGTAACCTACCAAAACGTGGAAAAAGTCAAGGTATCTGAGTACTTTCCCGAAGGCACTGTATGTGGCGGCAGAGGGAATCAATCAATCACTGCACACCATACATCAGTTTGTGAAAGAACAGCTATGCTACACACAGTAGACTACAAACCATGAAGTCCAATAAGGAAATGATCCAAGATATATGATCTACAATTCTGTCATCATTCAGCCTGGGCTGGTCTAGGCTCGTCAATAAGGGGTTAAACAACACCGTTAACATTTAAAGGGCCGGTAAGTGGCTCCATTAGCCTGGCTGACTACTGCTGCTGCGGGGTAGGAGGTAGGGGAGGTGAGTAGGGGACAGGGTGGGGTGGTGGTGGGGAGGTGAGAGACTGGGGATGAGGTGCCCCTGAGACATCCGGTCATGGTGGAGGCAGGGGAAGGGGGAGGGTTAGCTAAGATAAAAACTCCATTATCTGCAGCACACATATTAAAATCAAAGCTCCTGCACAGTTCTGCCATCCATCCCAGCAGACTTCCTAGTCACAGGAAGCACCTCAGGGGTTGGCATTTATTTGTCATGAATCTTGTCATGGATGCAGCTCTGCAGGGTGGTCACTAGCTGGAAACCGCTCAGCTCTGCCTCCGGGACAAGACTCATCCCAATAAATGTCAACCTGCCCCTCACAGGAAATGAGAGAGAGAGAGAGAGACTTTCATTCATGTGGTCTATACTTTTACCTTCAAAGAAACAAAACAGCACTAAACCCATCTGAATCTTACAGTGAACTGAGCATCGGTAGAGTCGTTCGTTGTCTTTTGGTAGCTCCTCAGTACTTAACCAGCACATCCAATCACTTACCAGCATAATCACCTCTTCTCCTAATTGGGAAATGAGGATGATGTCAGGGGAATACTAACGAGTGCGTTCCTGTTTATTAGTTAGGACTGTTCATCAATAGTTGAGAGATGGTCAATGCCTTCCTGTGTGGGCAGTGATTGGTTGTCTGTGACGGTGGTTGTGGTTGGTTAGGATTCGGCCTCTGTGTGTGAGAGTTGATAATACATGCCATGTGGGCCAGGCTGAGGTTGCCGTGTTCACACTCACTCAGGCCTGCAGCAGCTACCCTTCTCTGGGCCTCCGGGCCCTGCTCCTCCCTGCCTGGCCTTGCTCCTTCAGTTAGCACCTTCTAACACACAGGCCTTGGGCTGAGCACCTACTGCAGAACACACTGACCCACCAGGACCCTCCGAATCCAACACACACCTACTCTGTCACACACACCTGCTCAGGGTCTCTGCTTACGGTCGGCTATATCATTACCTCATGTGACTCATGGAGCCAAGCCAAAGGCCAAGCCAAAGGCTTAAAGACGAAAGTAAAAGCACCATATGCTACACTACTGGACCATCACAAACTAAACACGCTCTAGTCTCTACAACACACACACACACAGAATCACACGCACACAGAATCACACACACACACCTATAAGCATGTTTCCCCTAGTAAGGCCAGCTCTAAGTAAATAGATAGGACTAGGTTGACCCACTACACATGTCACCTGGTGGGACTTCCTTTGAACTGGCACACACTGACAGCACTGAGCTTCTATGGGACCTTGTTGTATAACACACTCACTCACACAATCACACACTCACTCACTCACACACTCAGACACACGCTGACTGCTGAAAAACAAGGAACACATGCCAAGCTGAATGTATCTGTTCTGACTTCTGCTTTCTCCCTGATAATACACACACTCAATCACACACATGCACGTGCGCTGAGGAGGAGAGATATGAAATACGTAACTCATGTGTCCCAGCCTGCTGCTGTCTGTCCTTTATGGGCCGGCCCAGTAAATCTATGATGGTGAAGATGGCTTCCAGCCAGAGCTAACCATTTCATTCATTAATCTACAGCTTTCATTTCAATTTGAGCTTACACAACACAGCTCAGCAGTTTGCCTGGTAATAAGGGAAGATCTGAACCCAGCGCTTTAATAAATGTGTTAATTCGGAGCTCACGAGGTAGAAACAAGGCCATCATCTGAGATACATTTCCCCTGCCTCCGTCAGGTCCACAGGGGAGGAAATGAAGACCATACATCACATCACACAGCAGTCTTCCCTGTGTCTGTGACTCAAATATTGCTCAGTGTGTGTGTGTGTGTGTGTGTGTGTGTGTGTGTGTGTGTGTGTGTGTGTGTGTGTGTGTGTGTGTGTGTGTGTGTGTGTGTGTGTGTGTGTGTGTGTGTGTGTGTGTGTGTGTGTGTGTGTGTGTGTGTGTGTGCGTGTGCGTGTGTGTGCATGTGTGTGTGTCTCTATCTGAGGGTGTTTGAGTCTACAGTCTATGGGCTCAATATTCAATCAAACCTTGCGGTAAAATGACAGGGTGGGAAATGGTTCTGAGTACTGAAATGAAAAGCAGGTAACATCCTCATAGTTAGTCACTCACAGGTTTAGAGTTAGATGTTCAGTGAGCAGGCACAGTAGTTATGTAACCAAAACTAATCCATGAACATTTTGGACCAAATGTAGCCATACCGTATGTCTGCTTGTGTGAAGTCGGTGTGTCTGTCATGTGTGTTTGGTGTGTGTTTGTGTCTTTCTGAGCCAGTGTGTGTGTGTGTGTGTGTGTGTGTGTGTGTGTGTGTGTGTGTGTGTGTGTGTGTGTGTGTGTGTGTGTGTGTGTGTGTGTGTGTGTGTGTGTGTGTGTGTGTGTGTGTGTGTGTGTGTGTGTGTCGACCTCTTGAGCAGCCAGGAGCTTTCTTATTACTGAATGAGGCTCTGTTGAAGTGCTAGCTGCTTCTACTGAAAAGCAAAACGCTTCTGTTACTCCACCAGCACAGCACAGGCACAAAATCCTCAAGGTGATTTAAACATCTTTACAAGATAATAGCCCTTCGTCTGATTACTATGTTTTTGATCAAACACACACACACACACACACACACACACACACACACACACACACACACACACACACACACACACACACACACACACACACACACACACACACACACACACACACACACACCTTTGAAGAAACTGGGGTCTGTCACGAGACCTGGGGTCTCCCTATTTTCAAAAACACACAACCCTTGTGCCAGGCAGTCTGTCACAGCTCTATTATTAAACCGCAAAACACACACACACACACACGCGCGCTCACCAAGAAATGGAGAGAAGGAGAAGAAGGAGAGAAAGGAAGTGGAAGTTCCTCTCAAATATGATTTCCTTTCCACACTGCTCGGAGTGTTTGTTTTTGATGGAAGTGGAGTGTGTGTGGAGGAGAAATGCACTGAGAAGTCTGGATCATTAGTGAGGTTTACCACCATGTGCATGACAAGTTCATAATGAAGACATCTTCTACACAACATCACACACCACAAATCTACATCACTGCCTGTGTGTACTGCCACTGAGACTTACTAACAGCCTGCACATAGACACTGGTGGAAAACTCCAGTCGAGTGTTCGGAGAAATAACTAAATGATTGATACACACAAGGTACTATATCAGCTGAGTAAGTTACCCTGCTAGAAATAAGAAGCTGTCATAAACTTGGCATGCATTTTTCCTGAACTACACTGTATATACAAAAGTATGTGAACCCCCCTTCAAATTAGTGGATTTCAGCCACACCTATTGCTGACAGGTGAATAAAATCAAGCACACAGCCATGCAATCTCCATAGACAAACATTGACAGTAGAATGGCCTCACTGAAGAGCTCAGTAATGTTCCACGTGGCACCGTTATAGGATGCCACCTTTCCAACAAGTCAGTTTGTCAAATCTATGCCCGGCTAGAGCTGCCCCGGTCAACTGTAAGTGCTGTTATTGTGAAATGGAAACGTCTAAGAGCAACAACGCCTCAGCCGCAAAGTGGTAGACCACACAAGCTCACAGAACGAGACTCCCGAGTGCTGAAGCGCGTAGAACATAAAAATCATATGTCCTCGGTTGCAACACTCACTACCGAGTTCCAAACGGCCTCTGGAAGCAACGTCAGCAAAATAACTGTTTGTTGGGAGCTTCATGAAATGGGTTTCCATGGCCGAGCAGCCGCACACAAGCCTAAGATCACCATGTGCAATGCCAAGTGTCAGCTGGAGTGATGGCAGTCCGACGGACAAATCTGGGTTTGACGGATGCCAGGAGAACGCTACGTGCCCAAATGCATAGTGCCAACTGTAAAGTTTAGTGGAGAAGGAATAATGGTCTGGGGCTGTTTTTCATGGTTCAGGCTATTCCCATTAGTTCCAGTGAAGGGAAATATGACATTCTAGACAATTCTGTGCTTCCAACTTTGTGGCAACAGTTTGGGGAAGGCCCTTTCCTGTTTTAGCATGACAATGCCCCCATGCACAAAGCGAGGTCCATACAGAAATGGTTTGTTGAGATCGGTGTGGAAGAACTTGACTTGCCTGCACACACCCCTGACACACACCCCCCTCAACTCCATCGAACACCTTTGGGATGAGTTGGAACGCCGACTGCGAACCAGGCCTAATCGCCTAACATCAGTGCCCAACCTCACTAATGCTCTTGTGGCTCACTGGAAGCAAGTCCCCGCAGCAATGTTCCAACATCTAGTGGAAAGCCTTCCCAGAAGAGTGGAGGTTGTTATAGCAGCAAAGTGGTGACCAACTCCGTACTAATGCTCATGATTTTGGAATGAGATGTTCGACGAGCAGGTGTCCACATACTTTTGGTCATGTAGTGTATGTTCCACTATACTCTTTTAGTCTTCCCTGCCCCTTTCCCACCCCTCCCTCTCTATAGTCATGGCTAATGCTCTCTGGGAATGGGATTGTATGTACTGGAGGTTAGAGGTCAAGTTTGTCAAAGTCTGGGATTGCTCAGAAAGCTCCTCGACTCTGACAGGCCTACATCACACACACAGCCTCTAATCTTCCCCCAGGCATCCAGTTAGTGCCCCTCTTACACACACGTGCACACACACACACGTGCACACACACACACACACACACACACACACACACACACACACACACACACACACACACACACACACACACACACACACACACACACACACACACTCACACTCACACTCACACTCACACTCACACAGGACTCAGGTTCCAGACCATCAGTAACCCTCCACTCTACCACCCCCCTCCCTGTTTCCTGGTAATGTCTTTTTAAAAGGGGGCACTGAAAGCTTTTCTCCTTCCTCCTTTCAGAGTTTGTTTAAACTAGCTAATTAGCGTGGGTCCTCAGTCAGGTCTCCTGCTTGGCCAGTCAGGCTACTCTCTCTGTGGTGACAAAGGCCCAGTAATACCTGTCTGACTGACTGACTGACTGATGGAAGTAGTGAGGAAAGAGAGGCACACTTGGACACTGTAGCTCAGTAGAGAACAGCTGAGCTGTGGAGGAGCATTCAGGGTGACACAAAACACAGGAACTACAAAGTGGTAAAAGAGAAACATCTCACTAACAGTCCAAACAGTCTATAACAGGACTACAAAACAATGACTATTGAGAGTTAAATGTGCAACCGTCTCCATGAACTTCTTCTTTCAAGTCAAAGTAAACTCCTTGTTGAGTCTGATTACAGTGCAACCCTGAGGTGACCTGTGTTTTCTACTTCCGGGCCTCCCTGAGGCAACACTACAGCAGCCGTACCTGTATTGACATCTTCATTGTAAAACTGTGGATTACAGCCTCTCTCATGTATGAGTACTCCTAATCAGTATGCATCAACGACCACCCCCCAATCAATAAATCACCAATGGCAACGCTTTCTCCTCCTGGAGAGCAGTCCTTATTGATCATAAAGGAAGTAAAAATTGATCTGCAACTAGCCAATCCATCTAAAGCATCTTACTACTCACCTCAGGAAATACTCTTATCAGCTCTAATTTATAGCTACCTATGTCATTTCTCAAGTCTGCTAAATGACTTAAATGTAAATGTAAATGTAAGTCATCTGAAGTGAAATGCTATAGATCCTCAACACTTCTACATTACTAGTGTCCGCTCGTCACCACTTCTACATTTCTAGTGAATGCTCATCAACACTTCTACATATACATTACTAGTGTATGCTCATCAACACTTATACATATACATTACTAGTGTCCGCTCATCAACACTTCTACATATACATTACTAGTGTATGCTCATCAACACTTCTACATATACATTACTAGTGTCCGCTCATCAACAATTCTACATTACTAGCGTCCGCTCATCACCACTTCTACTTCTACATTACTAGTGTCCGCTCATCAACACTTCTACTTCTACATTACTAGTGTCCGCTCATCATCACTTCTACATTACTAGTGTAAGCTCATCAACACGTATGCATCACTAGTGAACGCTCATCAACACTTCTACATATACATTACTAGTGTCCGCTCATCAACACTTCTACATATACATTACTAGTGCATGCTCATCAACACTTCTACATATACATTACTAGTGTCCGCTCATCATCACTTCCACATTACTAGTGTAAGCTCATCAACACTTCTACTTCAACATTACTAGTGTCCGCTCATCATCACTTCTACATTACTAGTGTAAGCTCATCAACACTTATGCATTACTAGTGAACGCTCATCAACACTTCTACATTACTAGTGTCCGCTCATCAACACTTCTACTTCTACATTACTAGTGTCCGCTCATCATCACTTCTACATTACTAGTGCCCGCTCATCATCACTTCTACATTACTAGTGTAAGCTCATCAACACTTCTACTTCAACATTACTAGTGTCCGCTCATCATCACTTCTACATTACTAGTGTAAGCTCATCAACACTTATGCATTACTAGTGAACGCTCATCAACACTTCTACATTACTAGTGTCCGCTCATCAACACTTCTACATTTCTAGTGAATGCTCATCAACAATTCTACATTACTAGTGGACGCTCATCAACACTTCTACTTCTACATTACTAGTGTCCGCTCATCAACACTTCTACATTACTAGTGTACGCTCATCAACACTTCTACTTCAACATTACTAGTGTCCGCTCATCATCACTTCTACATTACTAGTGTAAGCTCATCAACACTTATGCATTACTAGTGAACGCTCATCAACACTTCTACATTACTAGTGTCCGCTCATCAACACTTCTACATTTCTAGTGAATGCTCATCAACACTTCTCATATACATTACTAGTGTCCGCTCATCACCACTTCTACTTCTACATTACTAGTGTCCGCTCATCAACACTTCTACATTACTAGCGTCCGCTCATCACCACTTCTACTTCTACATTACTATTGTCCGCTCATCAACACTTCTACTTCTACATTACTAGCGTCCGCTCATCACCACTTCTACATTACTAGTGTAAGCTCATCAACAATTCTACATTACTAGCATCCGCTCATCACCACTTCTACTTCTACATTACTAGTGTCCGCTCATCGACACTTCTACTTCTACATTACTAGTGTACGCTCATCAACAATTCTACATATACATTAATAGTGTCCGCTCATCAACACTTCTACATTACTAGTGTACGCTCATCAACACTTCTACATTACTAGTGTCCGCTCATCAACACTTCTACATTACTAGTGTACACTCATCAACACTTCTACATTACTAGTGTCCGCTCATCAACACTTCTACATTACTAGCGTCCGCTCATCGCCACTTCTACTTCTACATTACTAGTGTCCGCTCATCATCACTTCTACATTACTAGTGTAAGCTCATCAACACTTATGCATTACTAGTGAACGCTCATCAACACTTCTACATTACTAGTGTCCGCTCATCAACACTTCTACATTACTAGTGTCCGCTCATCACCACTTCCACTTCTACATTACTAGTGTCCGCTCATCAACAATTCTACATTACTAGCGTCCGCTCATCACCACTTCTACGTCTACATTACTAGTGTCCGCTCATCAGCACTTCTACATAACTAGTGTCCGCTCATCAACACTTCTACATTACTAGTGTCCGCTCATCAACACTTCTATTTCTACATTACTAGTGTCCGCTCATCACCACTTCTACTTCTACATTACTAGAGTCCGCTCATCACCACTTCTACTTCTACATTACTAGCGTCCGCTCATCAACAATTCTACATTACTAGTGTACGCTCATCACCACTTCTACTTCTACATTACTAGCGTCCGCTCATCACCACTTCTACTTCTACATTACTAGTGTCCACTCATCAACACTTCTACATTACTAGTGTCCGCTCATCAACACTTCTACTTCTACATTACTAGTGTCCGTTCATCAACAATTATACATATACATTACTAGTGTATGCTCATCAACACTTCTACATTACTAGCGTACGCTCATCAACACTTCTACATTACTAGTGTATGCTCATCAACACTTCTACATTACTAGTGTAAGCTCATCAACACCTCTACATATACATTACTAGTGTACGCTCGTCACCACTTCTGCATTACTAGTGTAAGCTCATCAACAATTCTACATTACTAGTGTCCGCTCATCAACACTTCTACATTTCTAGTGAATGCTCATCAACACTTCTACATTTACATTACTAGTGTATGCTCATCAACACTTCTACATATACATTACTAGTGTACGCTCATCAACAATTCTACATTACTAGTGTCCGCTCATCAACACTTCTACATTTCTAGTGAATGCTCATCAACACTTCTACATATACATTACTAGTGTAAGCTCATCAACAATTCTACATATACATTACTAGTGTACGCTCATCAACAATTCTACATATACATTACTAGTGTACGCTCATCAACACTTCTACATTACTAGTGTCCGCTCATCACCACTTCTACATTACTAGTGTACGCTCATCAACAATTCTACATTACTAGTGGACGCTCATCAACACTTCTACTTCTACATTACTAGTGTCCGCTCATCAACACTTCTACATTACTAGTGTACGCTCATCAACACTTATGCATTACTAGTGAACGCTCATCAACACGTCTACTTCTACATTACTAGGGTCCGCTCATCATCACTTCTACATTACTAGTGTAAGCTCATCAACACTTCTACATTACTAGTGTCCCCTCATCAACACGTCTACTTCTACATTACTAGTGAACACTCATCAACACTTCTACTTCTACATTACTAGTGTCCGATCATCAACACCTCTACTTCTACAATACTAGTGAACGCGCATCAACACTTCTACATTACTAGTGTAAGCTCATCAACACGTATGCATTACTAGTGAACGCTCATCAACACTTATACATTAAAAGTGTCCGCTCATCAACACTTCTACATTACTAGTGTCCGCTCATCACCACTTCCACTTCTACATTACTAGTGTCCGCTCATCAACAATTCTACATTACTAGCGTCCGCTCATCACCACTTCTACGTCTACATTACTAGTGTCCGCTCATCAACACTTCTACATTACTAGTGTCCGCTCATCAACACTTCTACATTACTAGTGTCCGCTCATCACCACTTCTATTTCTACATTACTAGTGTCCGCTCATCACCACTTCTACTTCTACATTACTAGCGTCCGCTCATCACCACTTCTACTTCTACATTACTAGCGTCCGCTCATCAACAATTCTACATTACTAGTGTACGCTCATCACCACTTCTACTTCTACATTACTAGCGTCCGCTCATCACCACTTCTACTTCTACATTACTAGTGTCCGCTCATCAACACTTCTACATTACTAGTGTCCGCACATCAACACTTCTACTTCTACATTACTAGTGTCCGCTCATCAACAATTCTACATATACATTACTAGTGTATGCTCATCAACACTTCTACATTACTAGCGTAAGCTCATCAACACTTCTACATTACTAGTGTATGCTCATCAACACTTCTACATTACTAGTGTAAGCTCATCAACACCTCTACATATACATTACTAGTGTACGCTCGTCACCACTTCTACATTACTAGTGTCCGCTCATCAACACTTCTACATTTCTAGTGAATGCTCATCAACACTTCTACATATACATTACTAGTGTAAGCTCATCAACAATTCTACATATACATTACTAGTGTACGCTCATCAACAATTCTACATATACATTACTAGTGTACGCTCATCAACACTTCTACATTACTAGTGTCCGCTCATCACCACTTCTACTTCTACATTACTAGTGTACGCTCATCAACAATTCTACATTACTAGTGGACGCTCATCAACACTTCTACTTCTACATTACTAGTGTCCGCTCATCAACACTTCTACATTACTAGTGTACGCTCATCAACACTTATGCATTACTAGTGAACGCTCATCAACACGTCTACTTCTACATTACTAGTGAACACTCATCAACACTTCTACTTCTACATTACTAGTGTCCGATCATCAACACTTCTACTTCTACAATACTAGTGAACGCGCATCAACACTTCTACATTACTAGTGTATGCTCATCAACACTTATACTTCTACATTACTAGTGTCCGCTCATCGACACTTCTACTTCTACATTACTAGTGTACGTCCATCAACACTTCTACATTACTCATGTCCGCTCATCAACACTTCTACATTACTAGTGTCCGCTCATCAACACTTCTACATTACTAGTGAATGCTCATCAGCACTTCTACATTATTCGTGTACGCTCATCAACACTTCTACTTCGACATTACTAGTGTCCGCTCATCAACACTTCTACTTCTACATTACTAGTGTCCGCTCTTCAACACTTCTACTTCTACATTACTAGTGAATGCGCATCAACACTTTACTATTACTAGTGCCCGCTCATCTACACTTTTACTTCTACATTTCTAGTGTCCGCTCATCAACACTTCTACCTCTACATTACTAGTGTAAGATCATCAACACTTCTACATTACTAGTGAACACTCATCAACACTTCTACATTACTAGTGAACACTCATCAACACTTCTACTTCTACATTACTAGTGTCCGCTCATCAACATTTCTACATTACTAGTGAATGCTCATCAACACTTCTACGGTATCCAGCTCTTCCTCTGTACTCCCAGTACAATGCCAACCCATCATATAATACCAGGCTTAAACAAATAGAAAGAGGGAGAGAGAGAGAGAGAGAGAGAGAGAGAGAGAGAGAGAGTGAGAGAGAGAGAGAGAGAGAGAGTGAGAGAGGGAGAGAGATAAAACTCAGGAGTGTGAGAAGGATTGCATGCGTGGTGAACCTATCCATCCCCTGCACCCCTGCTGACCCTGTCATTCACAGCCCAGGCCTGCTCTCATCCTCAATCCTCCTAATGAGTTATTTACATGTGCAGCGCCGGGCTCTATCCCTCTATCTGGTAGCAGACACGCTAACACCATCAATGCTGACATTGGGAGACTTGGAAATCAAAAAATGCCTCATGTTTGGATTTCAGCTATCTGCTCTAGCCGGCTCTATTCCCTATTGGAGAAACTAGACTCTGAAGGGAACCAGACTCAATATTGCTTGAAGTGCCCCTCTTCTCCTCTTTTTCTCTCTTCTCTCTATTTGTCTTCCCCTCTTTTCCCCACTTATATGTCTGGGGATGGATCACACTTCTTTAATGACCGAGATTAATGTTAAGTAGAATTATGTTAATGGGGGCACTAGACTCATTCCACTTTATTAAATGAAGCTGTTAGAAAATGAATACGATTATGGATTTTGCTATTGTTAATGAAGCGTGGCAGAAAACAGTGTCGAGTATTTTGCTAATTATTGTTTTGATATGATTATTAGGATCTGTTCCGCTGGGCTCGGTACTGTTCTGAGCACCCAGCCACAAGGTTTCTCTGTCACTCATACTGTGTGTGTGTGTGTGTGTGTGTGTATGTGTGTGCCTGCATGTATCAAAACACAAGATCTTACTATAGTTTCAACAAGCTGTACAGATTTTCAGTAGCACGGAAATCAAAACCTGCTCTTTCAAAGTATTAACCATACACAACTTCTCTAAGGTTTTGTGTGCCAGTGTGAGATCCCAACCTCCCTCTGAGGCAGATCTGAAGATCTTTGAAGACAGAAACATGAGAACTGTCTGGATTAATATACATCTCTGAGATGCTCCACCTGTGTGTGTGTGTGTGTGTGTGTGTGTGTGTGTGTGTGTGTGTGTGTGTGTGTGTGTGTGTGTGTGTGTGTGTGTGTGTGTGTGTGTGTGTGTGTGTGTGTGTGTGTGTGTCTGTGTGTGTGTGTGTGTGTGTGTGTGTGTGTGTGTGTGTGTGTGTGTGTGTGTGTGTGTGTGTGTGTGTGTGTGTGTGTGTGTGTGTGTGTGTGTGTGTGTGTGTGTGTGTGTGGCCAAACTCATAACGGCTGTCTCCCAGCTGTGGACTTTCTCCTTTGGGCCAATCTCTACATCCCACCCTCCTGCTAGTCACCTCTCCTGCCATCCCTACATCCTGAGGACCAACCTCCCTGAGAAGCAGACACCAGGGCACTTAACCCCAGTAGCCCTCCCCAGAAAACAACATCACTTCAGCTCAGCTCACATTTAGCCTGGCAAATAAATGATTAATGAAACAAGAGGGGGAATAAACATGACGTTTGGACCTGCTGCTGCCAGTGGCTGTGTGAGCTCTTTGTGTTCTGCTAATCCAAGATGTCTGAGGTTGGGCTCTGCAGAGCGGCTGAAGGTTTTTGTCGTTTTAGGCTTCAGCGTTGAAAGGGAGAAGGCCACATGCAGAGATACCCCCCTGTCCCTGTCAGTTTGGTTTTTCTCACTGAGAGAACTGGGATTATCCACCAATTAATTTGGCTAGTACGCTGGAATGTTTTCCCCAACAACAAAGTAACAGATGACATCAAATGGTGGCGTATCTGAAGACATGTCAGATTCTTGGATCTCTGGATCATAAACATGTTTTCTGTAATTTCCATGGAAAATTTGGGAACTACAAATCTGAGGCAAAATGTACAAATTCAGTGCAAAAAGTACAGAAAGCTATAGATAACAAACCGATTTCTTTATCTCTCTTTCATCCTCAGAAAGGTCCTGCAGAGGTAAGTTTGGTACTCCTGCTGTGGAAAGGTGAGCAGGATGTTGTTCAGCCAATCGATTGGTTTAAGAGTCTGATGATTCAATATGTACAGTAGGATATTAAGGGCTGCAACCTCTTCTACACCCCCCCCCCCCCCCCCCACACACACACACACACACAAAAACATTATGAATCAATAACGAGTGTAAACAGATTTACGGAATACCATCCATTTCTTTAAAACTATCTGAATTATCTTTGCTTTCCCTGACCTGAGAGAAAGACGGGAGAAAGGAGAGGAGAGAGGAAGGACACACTCAGACCGTCTAAGAGAAGGAGAGAAAGGACACACACACCGTCTGAGAGAAGGAGCGAGGAAGGACACACACACACCGTCTGAGAGAAGGAGCGAGGAAGGACGCACACACCGTCTGAGAGAAGGAGCGAGGAAGGACACACACACACCGTCTGAGAGAAGGAGCGAGGAAGGACACACACACACCGTCTGAGAGAAGGAGCGAGGAAGGACACACACACACCGTCTGAGAGACGGAGCGAGGAAGGACACACACACACCGTCTGAGAGAAGGAGCGAGAAAGGACACACACACACCGTCTGAGAGAAGGAGCGAGGAAGGACACACACACACCGTCTGAGAGAAGGAGCGAGGAAGGACACACACACACCGTCTGAGAGACGGAGCGAGGAAGGACACACACACACCGTCTGAGAGAAGGAGCGAGAAAGGACACACACACACCGTCTGAGAGACGGAGCGAGGAAGGACACACACACACCGTCTGAGAGACGGAGCGAGGAAGGACACACACACCGTCTGAGAGAAGGAGCGAGGAAGGACACACACACCGTC